>NC_072779.1:35736750-35748053 GCF_022539595.1 Amphiprion ocellaris | reverse complement strand
TTGTCAGCTGAATGTACACAAATTGTTGTACTGTAGATTGTAAACAATTCATGCATCCATTCAAATTGTGTCTGCTAATTTAAAACTGTTTTAAATGACTTTACAGTTGACTCTGCAGTTATTCTGCTGTGAGTAGTAAATGAATGTTCTGATTTATTTTCACAGACTGGGCTCACCTCACAATGAGACAGTCAGGACATATTTAGTTAAAACTTTGGCTGAAGTCCAGATGTGGAGACAGACGTTCTTCTATGTTCTAAATTATCTGACTTCATCAACAGCAACAAAAGCTGAAAATAGCAGGAAATAATAATAATAAAGCTAATAACGGCTTCATTTAACTGTTTTCCAGCTGATTGTAAAAAGCATTTTGAAACTCTACGGAGGAACTACCGCTACAGTCAACCCAACATGGCGGATCAGGCGGAGGCCATGAAGTCTTCTGCCCCGAGTCACCACAGAAGAAAGAGGGTAAGAGATATTAGTTTGATTCATTACATTGTGTGTTTTATACAAAATGTGGTTAGAATAGTATTGCTGGTCGCTGTTACATTAGTAAGTGTATTGATTTCCTGTACTGATTGTGTTCACAGCTGCTGGATGCCAGGAAGACAGTCCTTGCTCCAGATGAAGAGGACTTCTGGAAGGGCATCACAACTGACATGATGTCAGATGAAGAGGACGGCAGCGTTGACGGGGTGTGTGGATGGATAGTGTGGCTTCCATCCTTCCACAGCCAGGAGCTAGCCAACCTGCCGCACTACAGACTGGAGGCTGATGTGAGGAGTGGACAGCCGTCTGATAGAGTGAAGCCACATAAGTATGACACAGCAGCAGCAAAGAGACATTTTAAGCCAGAGCTGATGCCTGAGACCAGCTCAGTGTGAGAGACCAACTTGCTCATTTTTTAGTTTTTGATTTATTTTGAAAAAAAATATATATATATATATATATATATATATATTATTATAATATCCTGATTAGTGGTTCTGTGACTCCTCCTAGACCTCCTGATTAGTGGTGCTATGACTCCTTCTAGACCTCCTGATTAGTGGTACTATGACTCCTCCTATACCTCCTGATTAGTGGTGCTATGACTCCTTCTATACCTCCTGATTAGTGGTACTATGACTCCTTCTAGATCTCCTGATTAGTGGTGCTATGACTCCTTCTGTACCTCCTGATTAGTGGTCCTATGACTCCTTCTAGACCTCTTGATTAGTGGTACTATGACTCCTTCTAGACCTCCTGATTAGTGGTTGTCACGGGTTCATTTAAAAAAATTATAAAAATGATGGCAAGGTCGAAGAGTTCCAAAAACAGTGAATTTTTTTATTTGCACCAAATCCTTTAAAAGCGTATATAAATATTTACAGTGCAAAAAGACTGGTGGACACAGCAGGAAAAAAAAACAGAAGTATTTACAGAGAGCTTGAAACCTTTCAGCGGGCAGCCACATCGCCTAGAGCACCTCCAGCACCAACTCACTGGCTGTTCAACTCGGGCCCATATATACCCCCCTAGCCCCTCCCCCGGGCAAACCAAAAGTTAATTGTAGGGGGTAAATAAGAAAAGGCCAAAATAACCATAAGGAAGAACAAAATCCATAATACAATTAAACCAAAATTACACAAAACAAATTACCCAACTTATGGTAACTGAAACAACTCTGAAAACATAATAAACCACAAAATAACTACAGAACCGGAAAATGGGAAAATCCAGGTCACATGGTGGCCTCATTGCGCGCCACTTGCCCCATTTCCCTCACGGCCAGGAAGCGCCTCTGTTTGGCCCACGACACAGAGGCTGCACAGTCATTGAGAGGTGAGTGTTACTGTCCGGGTGTGCTTGGTGAGGGGAGACGTGTAGGCACCGAGTGTGCACCCTCGATGCGTTACAGCAGGGAAGAGGTGAGTCCAGATATGGGGAGGATTATGACAGGCAGTTTATGAGTCCAGGGCCGGGGAACGTGCGGATGGTCCCAGAAAACCGTTTCACAGCGCGCGCTGTGAGAACAATGGAGCGCGTGGTGCGCTCTTGCACCCCGCCCCCTCCGGAGCCGCAGAGAGGAGAAAAAGCGCACAGGGCTTAAGAGTGACGGGCATTTAGAGGCGCTCTGTCACAGTGGTCCTATGACTCCTTCTGTACCTCTTGATTAGTGGTACTATGACTCCTTGTACCTCTTGATTAGTGGTACCATGACTCCTTCTGTACCTCTTGATTAGTGGTCCTATGACTCCTTCTGTACCTCTTGATTAGTGGTACTATGACTCCTTCTGTACCTCTTGATTAGTGGTACTATGACTCCTTCTGTACCTCTTGATTAGTGGTACTATGACTCCTCCTAGACCTCCTGATAAGTGGTACTATGACTCCTTCTAGACCTCCTGATTAGTGGTACTATGACTCCTCCTAGACCTCCTAATTAGTGGTACTATGACTCCTCCTAGACCTCCTGATTAGTGGTGCTATGACTCCTCCTAGACCTCCTGATTAGTGGTACTATGACTCCTTCTAGACCTCCTGATTAGTGGTACTATGACTCCTTCTAGACCTCCTGATTAGTGGTACTATGACTCCTCCTAGACCTCCTGATTAGTGGTGCTATGACTCCTCCTAGACCTCCTGATTAGTGGTACTATGACTCCTTCTAGACCTCCTGATTAGTGGTACTACAGTTTCACTGAGTTTCTACATTGGAGCTGAACTTTAAATAGTGTTGAAATATTTGTCTTTGTCTCTGATCATCAGAGGAGAAACTCTGCCTTTGTACTTAAAGTAATCTGAATACTGTGAGGTGATTCGTTGATGATGCTGAACAAAACATTTTCTGCTGTGTTTTGTTCTGTTCACATGAAGTCTGCTGCTGGAAAGAAGAAATCCAACAGAGCGTGCTCAGAAACCACATCAGAGAGCATGAACGCTGAGAGGAGTGTCTAATGTGAGTTTATATTGACGTGAAGTTTAGCAATACAGACACCTGCTGGTCAACCTGTGGAATTGCAGCAGTTTCACTCAACAGAGTGTCTGATTCCATGAATTTATCAAATTATTCTCTCAGTTATTGGCAAAATAAATTTAAAATCTGATGAAGGTTTGTGGAATAAATCAGACTGAAATATGTGAAACTGAATCAGGTTCATCTGGAGGTTTAGAGCTGCAGACTGAAGACAAACTTATTTATTACTGATCCATCGATGAATCTGCTGACACACACACACACACACACACACACACACACACACACACACACACACACACACACACACACACACACACACACACACACACACACACAGTAAAGGCCTTTTTGTGCTTTCCACTAGTTCTCACTACTGTGTGTGTGTGTGTGTGTGTGTGTGTGTGTGTGTGTGTGTGTGTGTGTGTGTGTTACTGTGCATGTGTCTCTGTCTGTGTGTGTGTGTCTCTCTGTGTGTGTGTGTGTGTGTGTGTGTGTGTGTGTGTGTGTGTGTGTTGGACTGAGTTCACTTCCTGAGGGCAATCGACGTTGAGACAAATTGAAAACAGACGTTTCTCTCTTTCTGTGACTCAGTCTGTTGGTTTCCATTCGTCGCTCGTCTGGAATGAGACTGAAGAGAGGAGAAGAACAAGAAGAAGAAGGAGAAGAAGAAGAAGAAGAAGGAGAAGAAGGCGACAAAGGTGAGGAACTAGACGATAGTAAAAGAGAAAGAAAAACAGAAGAAGCAGAAACAGAGGAAGAGCTGCATCAGAAGGTTTCCGTAAACTCAATATCTGTACTTTAACAACACAAATACTCTGAAATGTTCCATCAGTGCAGTACTACTGAGTTTCCACAGAAACAAGTTGCGAGCAGTAAACTGGACAACAAAGACTTTGGATGTATTTGTGTCCTCCTGTAGCTGTGTATTTTTTTGGTATTTAGTGTAACGTTTTGATGGTCGTTGTGTATTTTTGTGGTGTGACTGATGTTCAGAAACCAGCAGCTGAAGCTGGACTCTGGGATTGTGTCATGGTGTAGTGTCATGCTGTTGATGTGTTGTGGTCCTTGTTTTGTTATATAATTGTGGGTAGTGTTGTCAGTTGTGTTGTTGTGTTGTCACGTTTGTTGTAGGTGTCCGTTATCATGTTTTGGAGTTGTGGCTGTTGTCATGTGTTTGTGGTGTTGCTTTTGATATTTGTTCTCATGTTTGTGGGTGTTGTTGTCATGTTGTGGTGTTGTAGTGTTATTGTGGTGTTGTTGTCATGTGGTAGTTTTTGTTGTGGTGTTGTTGTCATGTGGGTGTTGTTGTTGTGGTGTTGTTGTCATGTGGTGTTTGTTGTTGTGGTGTTGTTGTGAGGTTCTCATGTTGTTTGTTGTTGTCATGATTGGTGTGGTAGTTGTCATGTTATGGGTGTTGTTGTGGTCATGTTGTGGTGTTGTTGTCATATGGTGGTGTTGTTGTGATGTCCATTCTCATGTTGTGTTGTTGTTTGTGGTGTTGTTGCTGTTGTTGTCATGTTGTGGTGTTGTTTTGATGTTGTGGTGTTGTTGTTCATGTTTGTGGTGTTGTTATGATGTTGTTGTCATGTTGTGGTGTTGTTGTGGTGTTGGTTGTCATGTTGTGGTGGTATTGTTCTTGTCATGTTGTGTCTTATTGTGTGTTGTCATGTGATGTTGTAG
This sequence comes from Amphiprion ocellaris, assembly GCF_022539595.1. Lineage (NCBI taxonomy): Eukaryota > Metazoa > Chordata > Actinopteri > Pomacentridae > Amphiprion > Amphiprion ocellaris. The sequence goes on along the minus strand of NC_072779.1, from coordinate 35,743,408 downwards.
TGTTGTTGTAGTATAGTGTTGTTTGTGGTTTTGTGATGTTGTGTTGTTGTAGCCATGTTTGTGGTGTTGTGCTTTTTTGTAGTCATGTTGTTGGTGTTCTTGTTCTCATGTTGTTAGTGTTTGATGTTATAGTGTTGTTTGTGGTGATGTGATTGTTCTGTTGTTGTTTTCATGTTGTGTTGTTGTCATATTGTGGTGTTGTGTTGTTGTTGTCATGTTGTGGTGTTTGGTGCTGTCACATTGTTGTGGTGTTGTTGTTGTCATGTTTTGGTGTTGTCATCATGTTGTGGTGTTGTTGTCATGTTGTGGTGTTGTCATCATGTTGTGGTGTTGTTGTGGTATAGTCACGTTGTTGTGGTGTTGTTGTGGTGTTGTCATGTTGTGGGTTGTGGTGTTGTCATGTTGTGGTGTTGTTGTCGTCATGTTGTGGAGTTGTTTTGGTGCAGTGAATTGATCTAAATATCTTATCAGGTGTTGTTTACATTGTGGTTGTCATGGTAACCACCAGATCAGAAATGCTGCTCATTGATTGACAGTTTATTAATCATTGAAGTATTGGAACTGGTGTTAATCAGGTGTTAAAGCTGGTGAGTGTTAAGCCGCGTTTCCACTAGATGTGATTTTCCCGCACGGCATCTGAAAATCACAGGGATGGTGGGCAGTCACTAGTGGACCACAACATGGTCACGTGACATCTGGACCAACAGTGGGCTACGTGGTCACGTGACATCTGGACCAACAGTGGGCCGCTACGTGGTCACGTGACCGAGCTTTCAGCTGGACAGTCCAGCAGATGAGTCAGATAAACACAGCGGCTCAGCTGCAAACTTTCCCTTTTATTTAGAAAACACTTCAGAGAAAAGTATTTCTGAAAGCATTTGAGGCAGAAATAATCTGCAGCTGAATCTGTCCTGGTTTTAGTTCACTGATGGCTAGTTTAGAAGTTTGAGGACATTTTCACACGATGAGTGGAATCTCCACACGCTGCATCCAATTTGCATAAAGTAGAAGTCCAGTCTACTTTATGCAAATGAGCTGCAGGTAAACACACCACAACCGGACCAGCATGCAGCATGCGGCGTGTTTATCCAACATGTCTGCCGGCCCGTCCAGCTGACAGCTCGGTCACATGACCACATAGAGCCCCACTGTGGTCTGCTAGTGACCACCCACCATCCGTGTTGATTTTCAGTGTTGCCATGCTGTTTACGTGCAATGAGAACATCACATTTAGTGGACACACACAGCTTAATACCAAACAACAGACACCAAAATCTCTGATGGGAAAACTGACATGAAGAGAGATGCTCAGCGCTCTCCTGTGCAACATCTCCATGGTTACTGATGGTGCGTGCTACGTCTCTCATGGTAACTTGATGCTCACCTGTTCCTGATTGGTTCCTGCCACAGACAGGCATCAAGGAGTCCTCCATGTTTATCTTCAGTGATCAATGATCTGTTTTCTCACTCACAGCCTGTCACTCATCTGAGCTGACCAATCATGATGCAGAGTGGGAGCTACACTAATGGACGGTAGGACAGGACAGGTGAGGTGACAGGCACAGCTGCAATGTGATTGCTGCTTCTGACAATTCAGTAAGAGATCCTACTTTTGGTCTGATTGATCACTTTGATCGATCTTCTAGTTGTAAGATACTAGTAGTCATTGATGTACAATACTGCAGTTATTGATGTAAATACTGCAGTTATTGATGTAAATACTGCAGTTAATTGATGTAAGTACTGCAGTTAATGATGTAAATACTGCAGTTATTGATGTAAGTACTGCAGTTGTTGATGTAAGTAACTGCAGTTATTGATGTAAATACTGCAGTTGTTGAGCATCATTCTTGGGTTTAATGTTGTTCTGGGGGTCACCAGACGTCCATCTTGACTCCTTGTTTGGAATCTCCAGGGATCCGTTTCACAAAGCAGGTTAACAGACTCCGAGACAGAAAACTGAGATTTTCCTTCATTTCAGGATTAACAGACTCTGACTTTTAACGAAACCTGCTTTTTGAAACAGACCCCTGGTCTCACTGACTGATCCTGGTCTCTGAGGAGGACCAGATCAGTCCTCCTCTCCTCCTCCTGCCTCTTCCTCCTCCTCCTCCTCCTGTCCCTTCCTCCTCCTACCTCCTCTTCCTCCTCCTCCTCCTCTTCCTCCTCCTCCTCCGTCCTCCTCCTTCGTCCTCTCCCTCTCTCCTCCTCCTCCTTCCTCCTCTCCCTCCTCCTCCTCCTCCTCTTCCTCCTCTTCCTCCTCTTCTCCCTCCTCCTCCTCCTGTCCGTCCTCCTCCTCCTAACAGGAAATTCCTCCCGTTTATTTTCTTCTTCAGTGGTCAACATTCTTTCCATCTGCAGGATGAAGCAGGCCTCTGATTGGTCGATCTCCCCGGGCATGCGCTGCGGTTGGACGGACTGTGAAAACATTCAGGAGAGGAATGTTCAGGCAGTAGTACTGTAGTACTGCAGTATCAACGCAGTACAACTACACGATTACTGTACTGTAGTACTGCAGTATAAACACAGAGAAACTACCTGATTACTGTACTGTAGTACTGCAGTGTAAATGCAGTAAAACTACATGATTACTGTAGTACTGCAGTATGAATGCACTAAAACTACATGATTACTGTACGGTAGTACTGCAGTATAAATGCAATAAAAGTACATGATTACTGTAGTACTGCAGTATAAATGCAATAAAAGTACATGATTACTGGTAGTACTGCAGTATAAATGCAGTAAAACTACATGATTACTGTAGTGTAGTACTGCAGTATAAATGCAGTAAAACTACATCATTAATGCACTGTAGTACTGCAGCTAAATGCAGTATAATTACATGATTACTGTAGTACTGCAGTATAAACGCAGTCAAACTACATGATTACTGTAGTACTGCAATATAAATGCAGTAAAACTACGTGATTACTGTAATACTGCAGTATCAATTCAGTAAAACTATGATTACTGTAGTACTGCAGCTAAACGCAGTATGATTACATGATTACTGTAGTACTGCAGTATAAACGCAGTTAAATGACATGATTACTGTAGTATTGCAATATAAATGCAGTAAAACTACGTGATTACTGTAGTACTGCAGTATAAACTCAGTAAAACTACATGATTACTGTAGTACTGATGTATAAATGCAGTAAAACTACATGATTACTGCCCTGTAGTGTTGCAGTGTACATGCAGTAAAACTACATGATTACTGTAGTACTGCAGTATAAATGCAGTAAAACTACATGATTACTGTAGTGTAGTACTGCAGTATAAATGCAGTAAAACTACATCATTAATGCACTGTAGTACTGCAGCTAAATGCAGTATAATTACATGATTACTGTAGTACTGCAGTATAAACGCAGTCAAACTACATGATTACTGTAGTACTGCAATATAAATGCAGTAAAACTACGTGATTACTGTAATACTGCAGTATCAATTCAGTAAAACTATGATTACTGTAGTACTGCAGCTAAACGCAGTATGATTACATGATTACTGTAGTACTGCAGTATAAACGCAGTTAAATGACATGATTACTGTAGTATTGCAATATAAATGCAGTAAAACTACGTGATTACTGTAGTACTGCAGTATAAACTCAGTAAAACTACATGATTACTGTAGTACTGATGTATAAATGCAGTAAAACTACATGATTACTGCCCTGTAGTGTTGCAGTGTACATGCAGTAAAACTACATGATTACTGTAGTACTGCAGTATAAATGCAGTAAAACTACATGATTACTGTACAGTAGTACTGCAGTATAAATGCAATAAAAGTACATGATTACTGTAGTACTGCAGTATAAATGCAGTAAAACTACATGATTACTGTAGTGTAGTACTACAGTATAAATGCCGTAAAACTACATGATTACGGTACTGTAGTACTGCATTATAAATGCAATAAAAGTACATGATTACTGTAGTACTGCAGTATAAATGCAGTAACACTACATGGTTACTGTCGTGTAGTACTGCAGTATGAACACAGTAAAAATGCATTTTTACTGTAGTGTAGTACTGCAGTATAAATGCAGTAAAACTACATCATTAATGCACTGTAGTACTGCAGCTAAATGCAGTATAATTACATGATTACTGTAGTGCTGCAGTATAAACACAGTTAAACTACATGATTACTGTAGTACTGCAGTATAAATGCAGCAAAACTACATGATTACTGTAGTACTGCAGTATAAACATAGTAAAACTACATGATTACTGCACTGTAGTGCTGCAGTATAAATGCAATAAAAGTACATGATTACTGTAGTACTGCAGTATAATGCAGTAAAACTACATGATTACTGTAGTACTGCAGTATAAATGCAGTAAAACTACATGATTATTGTAGTACTGCAGTATAAATGCAGTAAAATACATCATTAATGCACTGTAGTACTGCAGCTAAATGCAGTATAATTACATGATTACTGTAGTGCTGCAGTATAAACACAGTTAAACTACATGATTACTGTAGTACTGCAATATAAATGCAGTAAAACTACATGATTACTGTAGTACTGCAGTATCAACTCAGTAAAACTACATGATTACTGTAGTACTGCAGTATAAATGCAGCAAAACTACATGATTACTGTAGTACTGCAGTATAAATGTAGTAAAACTACATGATTACTGCACTGTAGTGCTGCAGTATAAATGCAATAAAAGTACGTGATTACTGTAGTACTGCAGTATAATGCAATAAAACTACATGATTACTGTAGTACTGCAGTATAAATGCAGTAAAACTACATGATCACTGTAGTACTGCAGTATAAATGCAGTAAAACTACATGATTACTGTAGTGTAGTACTGCAGTATAAATGCAGTAAAACTGAATGATTACTGTACTGTAGTACTGCAGTATAAATGCAATAAAAGTACATGCTTACTGTAGTACTGCAGTATAAATGCAGTAAAACAACAAGATTACTGTCGTACTGCAGTATAAACGCAGTAAAACTACCTGTGGGGGTTACCTGTAGGAGTTTCCTGTAGGAGTTACCTGTGGGGGTTACCTGTAAACACCTGAGCTCTCCTCTCTGTGCTCCCATTGATCAGGACTGGTGGCCATGATGGCGTCCATCAGAGCACGGAACAGGAACCTGAACCTGCTGCTGTTGTGTGAGTATAAAGGTTACATCACTGGAAAAGAACACCTGTTTGTCCACCTGTCTGTTTACATGTCTGTCCACCAGTCTGACTACCTGTCTGTCCACCTGTCTGTCTACCTGTCTGTCCACCTGTCTGTCTACATGTCTGTCTGTATGCAGGTGTGTTCCTGGTTTGTCCTGAAGGGGGCGTGGCTCTGGAGCTTCTGCCATCAGCTTCTGAAGTTCTGCTCAACTCAAACTCCAACTTCACTGTGGTCAGTAACACTTGTCTGTCTCTACAGGCACCTGTTTGTCTCTATAGGTACCTGTCTGTCTCTACACGTACCTGTCTGTCTCTACAGGCACCTGTTTGTCTCTATAGGTACCTGTCTGTCACTACACGTACCTGTCTGTCTCTACAGGCACCTGTCTGTCTCTATAGGTACCTGTCTGTCTCTACACGTACCTGTCTGTCTCTACAGGCACCTGTTTGTCTCTATAGGTACCTGTCTGTCTCTACACGTACCTGTCTGTCTCTACAGGCACCTGTTTGTCTCTATAGGTACCTGTCTGTCTCTACACGTACCTGTCTGTCTCTACAGGCACCTGTTTGTCTCTATAGGTACCTGTCTGTCTCTACACGTACCTGTCTGTCTCTACACGTACCTGTTTGTCTCTATAGGTACCTGTCTGTCTCTACACATACCTGTCTGTCTCTACAGGCACCTGTCTGTCTCTACACGTACCTGTCTGTCTCTACACGTACCTGTCTGTCTCTGCAGATACCTGTCTGTCTCTACAGATACCTATCTGTCTCTACAGGTACCTGTCTGTCTCTGCAGATACCCGTCTGTCTCTACAGATACCTGTCTGTCTCTGCAGATACCTGTCTGTCTCTACAGATACCTGTCTGTTTCCTCAGGTGTGTTCGGGGTGGAGTCAAGTGACGTGGCGATTCCCTCCGGACTTCCGGGTAGACGGGGTTTTTGTGGACAGTAGGGGGTCCAGCAGCGTCCTGCAGCTCGTTAATGTCACCTGGAGGAACTCTGGGAGATACACCTGTGAGGAGGAGGCATCCAATCAGAGCAGAGACATCAACATTTTCATACCTGGACAAGGTAGCAGTCTATATCTGTCCCACCTGTCTCTCTGCTGACCTGCCTGTCTCACCTGTCTCTCTGCTGGCCTGTCAGTCCCACCTGTTTCTCTCCAGACCTGTCAGTCCCACCTGTCTCTCTGCTGACCTGTCAGTTCCACCTGTCTGTCCCCCTGTCCCCCTCAGATCCAGACCAATGGTTCGTCCCGGTTGGTCCAGGTGTGGTGATGAAGGAGGCGGAGGAGGACACCATCCCCTGCGTGGTGTCCAACCCACGTCTCAACGTGTCTCTGCTGGAGCGTCCCAGCAGGACGCCGGTGGACGGGTTGACATACGAGCCGGGCCGCGGCTTCACGGGTCGCCTCAATGACACGTCATACGTGTGCTCGGCCGCCCACGGAGACGAAGAGAGAGAGTCCCAGGTGTACTACGTCTT
>NC_072779.1:35644250-35731750 GCF_022539595.1 Amphiprion ocellaris | reverse complement strand
CGCAGTACACCCAGGGCCCCCACACCCCACAACGCGCCCTGACAACCCACCAGGACAGAGCCACCACATGCCACCAGCCCGCAGTACAGCCACAGCGCCCACCAGGACGGCCAATCCAGCCCCCGCAGCCCACCAAGAGCCATCGCACTAGCCTGGACCCGTCGGGCACGCAGGAGAACCCCCCCCCAGGCCACAGCCCCCAGGTCCCGGGGACCCCCCAGCCACAGCAACAAGGATGATGGTCCCCCCCCGCCACCCCATAGCCATAAGGGGGCCGAGTCCCACCAGCGAGGCCATATTGGTGAAATCCCCCCCATTACTCCCTATTAATATGTCTCCCAATCCCAGACTGGAGACATTATCCCTGCACTGTGATAGTGTAACCCTGAGTGTCATGTGGTGCATTAAAAGTGGGGGGGCTGGGTGAGGTGTCCAGGGGGCAGGCCAGAGGACCACAGAGGATGGCTACTCTGCAGCCTACCCTGACCCAAGTTCCCCGAGCCGTCCCAGACCTACCCCCAAGCTGTGAGTGTGTGTGGTGCATTAAAAAGAAATTAGAGAGCAGGGGAGGCAAGCAAGAGGGTGATGGGGAAGAGACAAGGCCGTAAAGCCCTGCCATCCGCCCCACCACAGAGCCCATCACTCCTGCCCCCACCTGCTCTCAGGGCCCTAACTGTCATGTCCCTATATGTGCCTAAGAGTAGCTATATACAGTGATGTGTGAAGTATGTGAAGTGCACAGTAAGAGGCAGTCTGGTGTGGATCCGGCCCATGAGGACAGAGCAGCGGGGGAGACAGGTAGTAAGACCACTGGTACTGGTGCAGAGGGCCCCCAGAGCCCAGAGGCAAGAGGCCGAGGTGGGCCCACCCGAACCCAACTGGCCCGGCCAGCACCAAAACCCCCAGAAGCGCAGCGTCAGAGCAGCGCCCCGGCAGATGCCGTAGCCCCACCACGGGCCAGCCGCATGCAGCACCCTGCCCTGGAGGGGGGACCAGGCCGCACCACAAGGAAGCAAGGTCCATGAGCCCCCACGCCCTCCCCGGAGCTGGCATGTCCAGGATGCAGGGCGCCCACCACGCAGCATCACCGAGACCCCACCCACCCCACCACTCCCCAGGACAGCACCGGGCCCGGACAGAAGCCCCCAGCCAGCAGAAACTAATCTCCAGTGGCGGCACACAGGCAAGTACCAAGGCCTGTGCCTGGATGAGCCAGAGCCACCCCCCCAGAGAGACCACCAGGCCCCCATGCCAGACCCCCAGGCAGCGGAGGGCCCCAGGCCCCCCCAGGGGAGGGAGAGGGATGAGGACGAGCGGCCAGGCAGGAGAGGAGGGAGGAGGAGGGAAGCAGAGCAGGAAGGGACAGGGGTGCGACCAGAGGGCCGACCCACCCCAAACCCCAGGGCCAACCAGGGCGCCCCAGAAGAGACCAGCTGCCGCCACCCCCAAGGCCCCAGGAGAGCGCACAGACCCAGCAGACCCAGGGCTCAAAGGGAGAGACACCGGGGACACCCACCCCCAGGCAGAGGGGCCTGAGCCACGCTGGCCCCGCAGAGCCAGAGAGTGACCCCAAGAGCAATAGGAAAAGGACACCACTAGTGCATGCACACAGCCTTGAAGTCCATGGTGCCATCCTACTTAAAAAGGTAGAGGGTTAATAAGCTGAAATAAAGCAGAGAAAAGTCAGACCATACACACAGACAGATTAATAATTACAATTTTATGAGGGAAATGGCATACGCCCACATACAAGCGGAGGCTATAGATTAATATTTATTGATTTAATAAATGGAGACCATTTTTCTTTGAAGGAGTCCAATTGTTTTTTTCTGATAGCAGATATTCTCTCAAGTGAAATGTGTTCTGTGAGGAGGTTCAGCCAATGGATGATGTTGAGGGCTTTCTTATCTTTCCAGTTAACCAAGATAGTTTTTTTGGCAATAGCGATAGCTGCAAGTGTGGGTTGGATATGAATGTCTGGAAGGGCTGTTTGCGTTAGATCACCAATTAGGCAAACGTTCGGGGAGTGTGGAATCCCACAGTCCAAAATATTGGAGAGTTTCTGTGTGATCGTTACCCAGAATTGATAGACGGTGTACAAAGCCACAGAGCGTGAAAGTTAGTGTCAGTCATGTTTTGGGTCCATTGCGTACATGTGTCTGAGCGTGAGAAGCCCATTTTATACAGTTTATATTGCGTTATATGCGTTCTGTGAAGCACCTTAAATTGTATCAATTGTAAGTTGGTGTTTTTTGTCATTTTAAATGTGTTTTCACAGATCTGGGTCCAAAAATCAGAGTCAAAAGATTTGCATACATCTTTTTCCCATTTTTGAGTTGGTAGGTGTATAGAGTGTGTCTTTGAAAGTGAACTATAAATTTTTGAGAGATTCTTATTTCTTGGAGACAGTTTCACAATGTATTTGACAAATTCAGGTGGCTGTAAATCCGTTGGCTGTAAAGTAGTCTGAAGCGATGGAATTCTACTTGTAATTGTCTTCTTTACCTGTAAGTACTGAAGAAAATTTCCATTTCTTATTTCAAATGTTTGGAATAAGTTTATATATGTCCTAAATGTGTTATCATCCAGAAGGTGATGGAGGTGAGTGACTCCTCTCTCTGCCCATGTGCTGAAATAAAGAGCTATTTTGTTGTTTGCAAAATCAGGGTTGTGCCAGATTGGGGAGAGTATACTGGGTTTTAATTGGGAGCCTGTGATTTCCAATGTTTTCCACCAAGCAGACAAGGTGGAAGCGATCATAGAATTCTTGAAGCAGGAGTGATGTTTAAGGGCAGAAGTGATAAAGTCCACTAGTCCCTTACTGTACTGTTTAAAGTGAATGGTACTCTCTTATGGACTAGAATGGAGACCCCTCTTTGTCTGCTGTTATAACAAGATGAAAAGATAATACTATAATTCGAATCTGATAGCGATTTTTCTTCCAACTGTATTAAGTGCGTTTCTTGGAGAAGCAAAATATCTGCTTTTAATTTAGAGACATAATCCATGATTTTAACTCTTTTTGTTTGTGAGCGTATGCCATGAACATTCCAGGCTACGATATTAAACTTGAACATAAAGAGAGAAGATATTCTGTCACTGAGTATGTAGCAATACAATATAACATCTGTGTGTGTCCTTGTGAGCTGTCTGTTGCTGTCTGTGAGCTGTGAGTGTTGGAGAGAGATGTATACAGCAGGTCAGGATCTATATATACATTATATAATAGCACATCATTGCCTGGAAAACTATCAACAAACACATTATAAAACATACAAGCACAATAAACATGGGGGTACATAGAGTGTGAGTGAGAGTGTGGAGGGTGTGTTAGGTTTTGTTCTCTTAAAAGCTCAGATGCAGGGAAGAGATGGAGTCAAACAATACAGCAACTGTCATTTATTCAAAAACAAGGGATACAAACTACAATTCCCAGAGAAACTCAAAATACCGGAAGTACCGGAACAACAGGATAACGACTTTAACTAGAACTGATTGTTGCCTCTAGTGGCTGGCGGACCCACAACAGGTAATTCCAGGGCAGGAGAACTATAGCTTACACTAGTTCAAATTACTTCAGCAAGTTCAGAAAACAAAAGGCCGATTAAGGAAGCCACCCAAACTAAAGTGTCACTCTAGACACGCAAACTAGAAACTCGAATGTTTTAAGTGGAATAACCAACAACTAGGAAGCTAAGCTTTAAAGCTATTGGAACTCTAATTCAGAGCAGGGGTCCTGTAAACAAAAAACTACTATAGCACTTTTATCCTTTAAGAACTATAAACACTAACGGAGTCTGCTCGGACGGGTGCTCAGCTGGCAACTAGGAGGGATGGCTGGCTGTGGCTCGACGATGGAACGGAGGCATGGACATGCGGCTGCAGCGGTGATGGCTGGTGAGGACAGGAGCTGGTAGTCGACGGAGGAATGGTTGGAGAATGAACCGGGTGACTAATCCAGACAGTGGGGGAAGGCCGGTAGGCAGGTGGGTCCAAGGAGTCCAAATCTGGGAGCAGTCTAGGCTGAGAGGAGAACAGACACAAGTTACTAAGGTTCTTAAAAAAATAAACAGCAAGACTAACTGTGTAAACACTAACTAGTTGCTTATTACAATCCGACGAAGAATGAAGAGAAGAGTCATGTTATAAAGTGATGTAGGGGTGAACTGATTGGTTCTGCACATCTGCTCCCACTTCTGCTGATTGCTCAGATGAGAACTGTCTACACCTGCCGCTGCTGTCTGCTGTCACTCCTTCCTAAAAAGCAAACACACACAAGGGGAAGGAGGGCCCTAGCCAGGACCTGCAGAGGCAGACCTAACAGGGTGAGTGTGTGAGAGGGGGAGAGGGCTAAAGGGAGACATATAGAGAGGGAGAGAGAGAAAAGTAGAAGGAGGAGGGGGTTCTCCAGTGGGGAGTGTAGGTTAGCAGAGTGAGACGTTTACACCTGTGAGATTTTTTTTGATTACATTTTGTAGCATAAATTACTAAGTGATATATTAAGCGTTTAAGACAGTTTTTTTTTTTTTTTTTTTTTTTTTAGAAGAGCCAGGGGGCAATGGAGGGTTCCCGAAATAGCTGCCCATCTATGTACAGTTTGTCCACAACCAGTGCAGTCCGTTTACCTGTCTGTCTGTGTTCTTTCATGATGGGGCGTGGAGTCTGAGTGGTTCAAAGCCTCCATTGCGGAACCAGCTGTTAGGAGCTGTGGCCTGAATGCAGATTCCGTCCTGCTTGTGGAACGGTGGATCAGATCTTCCTGCACTGCCTTTATACTTTTTCTTTGGAGCTGCTGTAACGGTGCTGTAACTTTCCCCACTGTGGGATCAATAAAGTTTATCCTTATCCTTATCCTTTACTCTTGTGGAGCTGCTAAGGGGGTCATGGGAGTTCGACCTGCCAGTCCACATGTGCTTTGTAGATCTGGAGATCTCCTGAGGGCCTCTGTGGGGGGTACTGAGGGAGTAAGGGGTACCAAGCTCTCTGTTAGGAACCATTTGGTCCCTGTACAACCAAAGTGAGAGCTGTGTCCACATACTCAGCACAAAGTCAGACTCGTTTCCAGTGGGTGTTGAACTCCTCCAGGGCTGCCCCTTGTCTCCGATCCTGTTTGTGGTCTTCATGGACAGGATCTCAAGGTGCAGCTGGGGTGAGGAGGGTGTCCGATTTGGGGACCTCAGGATCACATCTCTGTTTTTTGCAGATGATGTGGTTCTGTTGGCTTCCTCAGACCTTCAGCAGCACTGGAGCGGTTTGCAGCCAAGTGTGAAGCGGTGGGGATGTGGATCAGCACCTCCAAGTCCGAGGCCATGGTTCTCTGATGGAAACTGTCAGCAGTAATCAAGGTATTATACCGAAATGTCATGGTGAAGAGGGAGCTGAGCCTCAAGGAGAAGCTCTCAGTTTACCATCCATCTACGTTCCAACCCTCACCTATGGTCATGAGCTCTGGGTAGTGACCCAAAGAATGAGATCGTGGATCCAAGCGGCTGAAATGAGCTTCCTCTGTAGGGTGGCTGGGCTCAGCCTTAGAGATAGGGGGAGAAGCTCAGACATCTGGAGGGAGCTCGGAGTATAGCTGCTGATCCTTCACCTCTAAAGGAACCAGTGGAGGTGGTTTGGACATCTGATTCAGATCCTCCAGGGAGACTTCCTTTGGAGGTTTTCTGAACATGTCCTCCTGGGAGGAGACCCTGGGGTAGACCCAGAATCCTCTGGAGGGATTATATATCTCATCTGGCCTGGGAATGCCTCGGGATGCTCCAGGAAAAGCTGGAAAGTGTTGCTGAAAGAGGAACGTCTGGAATGACCTGCTTCATCTGCTGACTCCATGACCCCGGATATGAGGAAGAACATGGATGGATGGATGATGGATGATGGATGGATGGATGGATGGATGGATGGATGGATGGATGATGGATGGATGGATGGATGGATGATGGATTGATGATTGATGGATGGATTGGTGGATGGATGGATGGATGGATCAATGGATGGATGATAGATGGATGGATGATGGGTGGATTGATGGATGATGGATGGATGGATGGATGGATGATGGATGGATGGATGGATAGATGGATGGATGATAGATGGATGGATGGATGGATGGATGGATGGATGGATGGATGGATGGATGGATGGATCAGTGGATGGATGGATGGATCAATGGATGGATGGATAGATGGATGGATGGATGGATGGATGGATGGATGGATGGATGAATGGATGAATGGATGAATGGATGGATGGATTATACTGCAACTGTATACATTATACTGCAGTCCTATTTATGTAATCCTCTCCGTCTGTCTGCAGCTCTACTGTCTCAGGTTTCGGTTCTTTCAGCGGTTCTTGTTCTGGTTGTCATTGCCATCGTCTTCCTCGTCCTCCTCATCGTCCTCTGGAGAAAAGTCAGTACTCACATATTACACAGTATTACACGTGGAGTACATACTTAGTACATACACAGTACATACGGAGTATGTCTAAAGTGTCTCCTGGTTACCATGACAATGTGCATCTCTCGGTGACCTCGCCTTCTCTTCCTGTTTGTAGAAACCTCGTTATGAGGTGCGGTGGAAGGTGATAGAGTCGGTGAGTCCTGACGGAACGCACTACACCTACCTGGACCCAGCACACCTGCCCTACTGTGAGGGCTGGGAAGTACCGCGAAACCATGTAGTACTAGGTAATACCATATAATACTAGGTAATACCACGTAGTACTAGGTAACGCCATGTAGTACTAGGTAGCACCACGTAGTACTAGGTAACACCATGTAGTACTAGATAACACCACGTAGTACTAGGTAACACCACATAGTACTAGGTAACACCATGTAGTACTAGGTAGCACCACGTAGTACTAGGTAACACCACATAGTACTAGGTAACACCATGTAGTACTAGGTAGCACCATGTAGTACTAGGTAGCACCATGTTGTACTAGGTAATACCACATTGTACCTGTGTGTCTCCTCTGTGTCTCCAGGCCAGGTGTTGGGTTCAGGTGCATTCGGTTGTGTTGTTGAGGCAACCATCTCTGGTCTGATTCACTCTCATTCTACGACTAAAGCAGCTGTGAAGATGGTAAAACGTACGTACCTGTCTGTCTGACTGTCTGTCTGTCTGACTGTCTGTGTGTCTGTCCATCCATCCGTCCATCCGTCTGTCTGTCCGTCTGTCCGTCTGTCTGTCCGTCTGTCCGTGTGTTTGTCTGTCTGTCCTTTTGTCCGTCTGTTCGTCTGTCTGTCTGTCTGTCTGTCTGTCTGACTGTCTGTCTGACTACCCGTCTGACTGTCTGTCTGTTCCAGAGAGAAGTGATGCGGTTCCATCTCTGATGTCAGAGTTGAAGGTTCTGGTTCATCTCGGTCCTCACCTGAACGTTGTCAACCTGCTGGGAGCCTGTACCAGAGGAGGTCCTATAATTAGATCCTGAATCAGTCCTAAATTAATTCAGATTAGATCCTGAATCAGTCCTAAATTAATCCAGATTAGATCCCAAAGCAGTCCTAAATTAGCCCAGACTAAATCCTGAATCAGTCCTAAATTAATCCAGATTAAATTCTAAATCAGTTCTAAATTAATTCTGATTAGATCCTGAATCGGTCCTAAATTAATCCAGATTAAATCCTGAATCAGTTCGAAATTAATCTGGATTAAATCCTGAATCAGTTCTAAATTAATCCTGATTAAATGCTGAATCAGTCCTAAATTAATCCAGATTAGACTCTGCATTAGTCCTAAATTAATCCAGATTAAATCCTGAACCAGTCCTAAATTTATCCAGATTTAAATTTGATTTAATCCCCACTCTTAAATTCTGTTACAACATAATCCTTATTTAACCTTGAATTTCTTCTGTTTTAAACCAAAACATTACACAAACTTAAAGTCTGATCCACCTGTCTGTCTGTCTGTCCGTCCATCTGTCCTTCTGTCCATCCATCCGTCCGTCTGTCTCTCTGTCTGTCTGTGTGTTTGTCTGTCTGTCCGTCTGTCTGTCTGTCCCCTTGTCCGTCTGTCCGTCCATCTATCTCTCCGTCTGTCTGTCTGTCCAGGCCCTTTCTACTTGATCACTGAGTTGTGTCCTTACGGCGATCTGGCGAATTATCTGCAGAGGAACAAACACACCTTTCTGCAGGGAGACACAGTGAACAGGTCTGTCTGTCTGTCTGTCTGTCTGTCTTTCTCTACCTGTCCTTCTCCCTGTCTGTCTCTACCTGTCTGTCTCTACTTGTCCTTCTCCCTGTCTGTCTCTCCCTGTCTGTCTGTCCTTCTCCCTGTCTGTCTCTCCCTGTCTTTCTCTACCTGTCTGTCTCTACTTGTCCTTCTCCCTGTCTGTCTCTACCTGTCTGTCTATCTGCCTGTCTGTCTCTGCCTGTCTGTCTCTACCTGTCCTTCTCCCTGTCTGTCTCCACCTGTCCTTCTACCTGTCTGTCTCTCCCTGTCTGTCTGTCCTTCTCCCTGTCTGTCTCTACCTGCCTGTCTCTCTAACTGTCTGTCCTCCAGAGACAGTGATGGGGGTTACATGGATATGACCAAAGAGGAGAACATTCAGTACGTCACCATGAAGGAGCTCAGCTACGCCGACATCCAACCGGCCGTCTACGAGACGCTGTTCACACCTGCAGGTGATGAAGGACAGGACTGATCCTGATTACTGGGGACAGTATTGATCCTGATTACTGAGGACAGGACTGATCCTGATTATTGAGGACAGTATTGATCCTGATTACTGAGGACAGGACTGATCCTGATTATTGAGGACAGGACTGATCCTGATTATTGAGGACAGTATTGATCCTGATTATTGAGGACAGGACTGATCCTGATTATTGAGGACAGGACTGATCCTGATTACTGGGGACAGAACTGATCTTGAATATTGGGGACAGGACTGATCCTGATTATTCGGGACAGTATTGATCCTGATTATTGAGGACAGGACTGATCCTCATTACTGAGGACAGTATTGATCCTGATTATTAGGGACAGGACTGATCTTGATTACTGAGGACAGTATTTATCCAGAATCAGAAGCATTGATAATGATTATTGATAACTGTTGTCCTTCAGACCAGCAGGAGGCGTCATCGCTCCTCCTCAGTGACTCTCCTCAGCTCAGCCTCAGTGACCTCATCGGTTTCTCCTACCAAATCTCTCAGGCAATGGACTTCCTCTCCTCCAGAAAGGTACTCATCAATACACCATTGATCAATACATCCTAAACATTACACCACTGATGAATACATCCTGATCAATACACCACTGATCAATACATCCTGATCAATACACCACTGATCAATACATCCTGATCAATACACCCTGATCAATACATCCTGATCAATACACCACTGATTAATACATCCTGATCAATACATCCTGATCAATACACCACTGATTAATACATCCTGATCAATACATCCTGATCAATACATCCTGATCAATACACCACTGAGTAGTAGTACTGCAGTGCTTCAAGAAAAAAATGCATTTCTGCCTCCTGTCTGGTCCCTCAAGGTTCTGTAGGTGGAACCTTGTAGTAAAGTTCCAGTAGAACCCTGTCTAGATGTAGTACTAGAGGATAAATGTAGTATTAGATGGTAAATGTAGTACTAGAGGATAAATGTAGTATTAGATGGTAAATGTAGTACTAGAGGGTAAATGTAGTATTAGATGGTAAATGTAGTACTAGAGGGTAAATGTAGTATTAGATGGTAAATGTAGTATTAGAGGTTAAATGTAGTATTAGATGGTAAATGTAGTATTCGAGGATAAATGTAGTATTAGATGGTAAATGTAGCATTAGATAGTAAATGTAGTACTAGAGGGTAAATGTAGTACTAGAGGGTAATTGTAGTACTAGAGGGTAAATGTAGTATTAGAGGATAAATGTAGTAGTAGAGGGTAAATGTAGTACTAGAGGGTAAATCTAGTACTAGAGGGTAAATGTAGTATTGGAGGGTAAATGTAGTATTAGATGGTAGATGTAGTACTAGAGGGTAAATGTAGTACTAGATAGTAGGATGTACTGCAGTAAACCTGTTTCTCTCTATGATGTCAGTAAATGTAGGCCAGCTGTAGTTCCTGGTTGTTCCACCAGGTGGAGCCTCTTCCTGTTTAATCCTGTAGAGACCAGAGGAGGCATCACTCAAACGACAGTTCATTTTAAAGCAGAGAGCATTGTGGGAGTTTAGCAGCAACGAGCACCATGACAAAGAGTGCTGAGGAGGTTCATGACCTCCAACCAGAGCTGCTGTCTTAAAATCAAAACAGAACAGTTTAGGATTACATTTTACAAACTCACAGCCTTCTGAAAGCCAGGTTGAATCTCAGAGGTTCACATGTGGCTGTCGACGTTTATGACCTCGTGTAGACTTGTTGACATATTCTCATGTTCCTTCAGTGTGTCCACAGAGACCTAGCAGCGAGGAACGTCCTGGTCTGTGAGGGGAAGCTGGTGAAGGTCTGTGACTTTGGTTTGGCCAGAGACCTGCTGAAGAACCAGAACTACATCGCCAGAGGAACTGTCAGTTCAGCTGCAGTTAACTTTATCGAGTCTCTGTTGGCCACATAACCAGATCACGTTATCAATCACACGTTATCAATCACATCTTATTACTCACACGTTATTCTGCCGTTTGGTCTCAGAGCTTCCTGCCGCTGAAGTGGATGTCTCCAGAGAGCATCATCCAGAACATCTACAGCTCCCAGAGCGACGTCTGGTCCTACGGAGTCTTACTGTGGGAGATCTTCTCTCTGGGTAAACCAGTATGACCAGTATATATCTACACACACACGGATGACCAGTATATATCTACACACGCCAGTATGACCAGTATCCATCTACACACACCAGGATGACCAATATCCATCTACACACACCAGTATGACCAGTATATATCTACACACACCAGTATGACCAGTATATATCTACACACACCAGTATGACCAGTATAGATCTACACACACCAGTATGACCAGTATAGATCCACACACACCAGTAAGACCATTATCCATCTACACACACCAAGTATGACCAGTATCCATCTACACACACCAGTATGACCAGTATCCATCTACACACACCAGTATGACCAATATCCATCTACACACACCAGTATGACCAGTATAGATCCACACACACCAGTAAGACCATTATCCATCTACACACACCAGTATGACCAGTATATATCTACACACACTGGTATGACCAGTCTAACCAGTACATCTGTCCCTCCAGGTTCCAGTCCATACCCTGACCTGCCGATGACTCAGGAGTTCTACTCGGCTCTGAAGAGAGGATACCGAATGAACCGTCCTGAACACGCATCTCTTGACATGTATGACACGCTAAGACATGTTAACACACTACATGCTTACACACACAATAACAACTGTTTCTTTTTTTTTTTCCCCAGGTGTGTTACAGGTGTTAGAGGTGTTATAGGTGTTGCAGGCGTGTTACAGGTGTTACAGGGGTGTTACAGGTGTGTTTCTCTGTTCATTTGTGCAGGTACGACCTGATGAGGTGCTGCTGGGAGGAGCAGCCTCAGGCTAGGCCTGCTTTCTCCTCATTGGTCGTCGCCGTCGGCAACATGTTGAGTGACGACTACAAACAGGTAAAAACACCTGATTTACCTCACACTGACTGTAAACATGAGTTACTGTGATGTCATGTTATCATGTTGTGTTGTTGTGTTGTTTGTGCTGTCATGTTGTGCTGTTGTCATGTTGTGTTGTTGTGATGTCATGTTGTGTTGTGTTGTGTTGTTGCGTCAGCGTTACCTCCAGCTCACTGAAGACTTCCTGAAAGGACAGAATCCAGCTGTGGTTCGATCCAGATGGAGTTCAACCAGAACCACTGAGGATCAGACGGACAGACAGACACACACACACGGTAACACAACAACACACACGGTAACACAACAACACACAGTAACACAAATACACACAGTAACACAACAACACGTACGGTAACACAACAACACACACGGTAACACAACAACACACAGTAACACAACAAAACACACAGTAACACAACAACACACACAGGAACACAACAACACACACAGGAACACAACAACACACGGTAAAACAACAACACAAACAATAACACAACAACACAACATCACACACGGTAACACAACAATACACACAGTAACACAACACAACAACACACGGTAACACAACAACACAACAACACAAACAGTAACACAACAACACACAGTAACACAATAAAACTCACGGTAACACAACAACACACACAGTAACACAAAAACAAACACGGTAAAACAACAACACAAACAATAACACAACAACACACACGGTAACGCAACAACACACACGATAACACAACAACATGCATGGTAACACAAAGACAGTAACACGACAACACACACGGTAACACAACAACACACACGTAGCACAATAACAACAACACACACAGTAACACTACAACACAAACGGTAGCACAACAAAAAAATACACGGTAACACAACAACACACAGAGTAATACAACAACACAACAGGACACATGGTAACACAACAACTCACAGTAACACAACACACATGGCAAAACAACAACACACACAATAACACAACAACACAACAACGAAAACAGTAACACAACAATACACACAGTAAGACAACAACACACACGGTAACACAACAACACGCACAGTAAGACAACACAGTAACACAACAGCACAACAACACACATGGTAATACAAAAACACAACAACACACATAGTAACACAACAACACACACAGTAACAAAACACACACAGGAACATAACAACACAACAACACACACGGTAACAAAACAACACACACACTAACAACAACACGCACAGTAACACAACAACACGCACAGTAACACAACAACATGTACGGTAACACAAAACAACAGACAGTAACACAACAACACACATGGTAACACAACAAAATAACAACACACAGTAACACAACACCACACACAGTAACACAACGGCACACATGGTAACACAACAACACACGGTAGCACAACAACACAACACAACAAGAACACACACAGTAACGCAACAACACACACGGTAGCACAACAACAAAAAAACACACACGGTAACACAACAGCACAACAAAAAAACAACAAACACAGTAACACAACAACACACACAGTAACACAACAACGCATACGGTAACACAACAACACAACAAAACACAGTAACACAACAACACAAATGGTAGAACAACAACACAACAACACACAGGGTAACACAACACACACAATAACAGAACAACACACAGGGTAAAACAACAACACAATGACACAACAACACAAAAACAAAAACAGTAACACAACAATACACACAGTAACACAACAACACACACGGTAACACAACAACACAACAACACACAGTAACAAACAACACAACACACACGTAGCACAATAACACAACAAAACAACAACACACAGTAACACAACAACACACACAGTACCACAACAACACAACAACACACACAGTAACACAACAACACACACGGCAAAACAACAACACACAATAACACAACAACACAACAACAAAAACAGTAACACAACAATACACACAGTAACACAACAACGCACACGGTAACACAACAGCACACACGGTAACACAACAACACACATAGTAACACAACAACACAACAAACCACACAGTAACACAACAACGCATAAGGTAACACAACAACACAACAAGAGACACTGACACAACAACACAAACGGTAGAACAACAACACAATAACACACAGGGTAACACAACAACACAGTAAAACAACAACATACACAGTAGCACAGCAATACACACGGTAATACAACAACACACACAATAACAACAACACGCACAGTAACACAACAACATGCACGGTAACGCAAAACAACAGACAGTAACACAACAACACACACAGTAACACAACAACACAACAACACACACCGTAGCACAAGACACACAATAACACAACAACACACAGTGACACAACACACAGTAACACAAAAGCACAACAACACAAATGGTAACACAAAAACACAACAACACACATAGTAACACAACACTCACAGTAGCACAACAACAACACACACGATAACACAACAACACGCACAGCAACACAACAACACACACGGTAACACAACAAAACACACAACACAACAACACACACAGTAACACAACAACACACACGGCAAAACAACAACACACAATAACACAACAACACAACAACAAAAACAGTAACACAACAATACACACAGTAACACAACAACGCACACGGTAACACAACAGCACACACGGTAACACAACAACACACATAGTAACACAACAACACAACAAACCACACAGTAACACAACAACGCATAAGGTAACACAACAACACAACAAGAGACACTGACACAACAACACAAACGGTAGAACAACAACACAATAACACACAGGGTAACACAACAACACAGTAAAACAACAACATACACAGTAGCACAGCAATACACACGGTAATACAACAACACACACAATAACAACAACACGCACAGTAACACAACAACATGCACGGTAACGCAAAACAACAGACAGTAACACAACAACACACACAGTAACACAACAACACAACAACACACACCGTAGCACAAGACACACAATAACACAACAACACACAGTGACACAACACACAGTAACACAAAAGCACAACAACACAAATGGTAACACAAAAACACAACAACACACATAGTAACACAACACTCACAGTAGCACAACAACAACACACACGATAACACAACAACACGCACAGCAACACAACAACACACACGGTAACACAACAAAACACACAACACAACAACACACACAGTAACACAACAACACACACGGCAAAACAACAACACACAATAACACAACAACACAACAACAAAAACAGTAACACAACAATACACACAGTAACACAACAACGCACACGGTAACACAACAGCACACACAGTAACACAACAACACACATAGTAACACAACAACACAACAAACCACACAGTAACACAACAACGCATAAGGTAACACAACAACACAACAAGAGACACAGTAACACAACAACACAAATGGTAGAACAACAACACAACAACACACAGGGTAACACAACAACACATACAGTAAAAGAACAACATACACAGTAGCACAGCAATACACACGGTAATACAACAACACACACAATAACAACAACACGCACAGTAACACAACAACATGCACGGTAACGCAAAACAACAGACAGTAACACAACACACACAGTAACATAACAACACAACAACACACACCGTAGCACAAGACACACAATAACACAACAACACACAGTGACACAACACACAGTAACACAACAGCACAACAACACAAATGGTAACACAAAAACACAACAACACACAGTAACAACACTCACAGTAGCACAACAACACACGATAACACAACAACACGCACAGCAACACAACAACACACACGGTAACACAACAAAACACACAATAACACAACAACATGCACAGTAACACAACAACATGCACGGTAACACAAAACAACATACAGTGACACAACACACAGTAACACAACAGCACAAAAACACAAATGGTAACACAAAAACACAACAACACACATAGTAACACAACACACAGTAGCACAACAACACACGATAACACAACAACACGCACAGCAACACAACACACACGGTAACACAACAAAACACACGATAACACAACAACACGCACAGCAACACAACAACACACACGGTAACACAACAAAACACACAATAACAGAACAACACGCACAGTAACACAACAACATGCATGGTAACAAAAAACAACATACAGTGACATAACATACACAGTAACACAACAACACACACAATAACACAACAACACGCACAGTAACACAACAACATGCACGGTAACACAAAACAACAGATAGTGACACAACAACATACACGGTAACACAACAACACACACAGTAACACAACAACACACACAATAACACACACGGTAACACAACACACACAGTAACACAACAAAACAACAACACACACAGTAACACAACACAAACGGTAAGACCACAACACACACAGTAACACAACAACACAAACAGTAACACCACAACACACACAGTAAGACAACAACACAAAGTAACACAACACAACAACACAACAACACACACAGTAACACAACAACACACACAGTAAAACAACAACACAAACAATAACACAACAACACACACAGTAGCACAACAACACACACGATAACACAACACGCACAGTAACAAAACAACACACACGGTAACACAACAACACACACAATAACAACAACACGCACAGTAACACAACAACATGCACGGTAATGCAAAACAGCAGACAGTAACACAACAACACACACGGTAACACAACAACACAACAACACACATGGTAACACAACAACACGCACAGTAACACAACAAAACGCACAGTAACACAACAGCACACATGGTAACACAACAACACACATAGTAACACAACACAACAAACAACACAGTAACACAACAACGCATAAGGTAACAAAAAAACACAAAAAGACACACAGTAACAACAACACAAACGGTAGAACAACACAACAATACACACGGTAATACAACACACACAATAACAACAACACGCACAGTAACACAACAACATGCACAGTAACGCAAAACAAAAGACAGTAACACAACAACACACAGTAACACAACAACACAACAACACACACAGTAACACAACACCACACACGGCAAAACAACAACACACACATTAACACAACAACAAAAACAGTAACACAACAAAAACAGTAACACAACAACACACGGTAACACAACAACACGCACAGTAACACAACAGCTCACAGTAACACAACAGCACAACAACACACATGGTAACAGAAAAACAAAACAACACACATAGTAACACAACAACACACACAGTAACAAAACACACACGGGAACATAATACAACAACACACAGGGTAACACAACAAGACACACAGTAACACAACAACATACACAGTAGCACAGCAATACACACAGTAATACAACAACACACACAATAACAACAACACGCACAGTAACACAACAACATGCACGGTAACACAAAACAACAGACAGTAACACAACACACACACAGCAAAACAACAACACACATAATAACACAACAGCACAACAACAAAAACAGTGACACAATACACACACGGTAACACAACACACACAGTAACACAACAACACACAGTAACACAACAGCACAACAACACACATGGTAACACAAAAACACAACAACACACATAGTAACACAATAACACACACAGTAACAAAACACACACAGGAAGATAACAACACAACAACACACAGTAGCACAACATGTATGATAACACAACAACGCGCACAGTAACACAACAACACACACCAACAACAAACACGGTAGCACACCAACACAACAACACACACAATAACAAAACCACACACCATAGCACACCAACACAACAACACACACAGTAACACAACAACACACACAGTAACACTTGCTGTCTGTCAGTCTGAACCTGATCACTGTGTGTGTTTCTGATGACAGGAAGTGGCCCCGCCCCACAGGTGGACGTTCACCTGTCGGAGGCGGACCCAGTGAAGACAGGCACCTCCCACAGCCCTTACATCATCTCCATCACTGATGTCACCATTGAAAGCGACGGCGCTGCGCTGGACGCAGACAGGTATGAGGGTTAACGCCTGATTGGTCAGCTGATCGTTACCGTGACGATGATGATGCTGTTGTCTCTCCTCAGTCCTCAGCTCTCAGACGCTGCCGCCATCTTGGACTCTCAGGAAGCGGCGTCATCGTGTGAGGTCATACAGGAAGCGGCATCGTCATGTGAGGTCATACAGGAAGTGACGTCATTGTGTGAGGTCAAACAGGAAGTGGCATCATCATGTGAGGTCAAACAGGAAGTGGCGTCATCATGTGATGCCATACAGGAAGCAGCGTCCTGCAGATGTGAGGAAGAGGAGAGCAGCCTGTGAAGTGTCAGCTGACAGGAAGTCTTCAGGTTTATTTAGCCCAGTGCTGCCCTCAGCAGTGACTGTCAGGCGCCAGCAGGTCTCATAGCCTTCATATCGTTACTCTGCTTTACTGTGAGTGTATATTTGCTCTGTTTACTCAAACTGCTGACTGCTGTCAGAACTGAAGCTCTTTATTAAAGTATATTCCTGAACCTGATACAGCTTCTGTCTGTCTGTTTCACATCACAGCAGCTGAACAACAAATACAATCGATTAGTTATCAGCTGATAAATGAATGAACTGTTCTGATATAGAATATGAGCTGATATCTCCAGATGCCTTCATATTCATCATAGGTGACTCCAACCACTGCTCAGCTGATAAATCACTTGAAGGATTTGATCAGCATGCTAACTGTGCTACCGGTCTGTGGAGATGATTAGATGAGTGCTCTGGGTCCATCCCTAATGCTCCCCTGTGGTAAAGAGGACATCAGACAGCAGACGAATGGACAGACTGCAGGGGTGTTTAGAAACCGCTTGACTGGAACAGTCTCGGCATACATCTGGTTCTGTGTGGACAAGTACGTCCTCATCTAAAGGTCAATACCTTCCCCAACAATAAACCCTGGATGACGAAGACTGGAAGTAAGAAAGGAGAACATTCCCTGGAGAAATTTCTAGAGTAGACCTGCCGACAACTGGAGAACGTTCTAGAGTAGTAGAGTGATAAGAAAGCTTGCATTTTATCACTGAAGTACTGCCTTAAAACAGCTGGATGTGTTTGTTATTAATGGATTCATTGGAGTCTTCAGTTGTGGATTTAAAACCTTCACAGCTCAGTCATGTTAAAAGTCCAGTTCTAGAAGCCAGCCAGCAGAGGGACTCATGGGAACATCTAGTTCCTTTCAGCAGCAGGACCACAACCAGACATTTAGAGATTTAAGGAGGAAGTGATGATGAGGATGATGTGGGAGGAAGCTGTTCTCATTTCATGGCTGGAGGAGTTTTATTGGTGCAGATATTATCTTTGCTCCTCTTCTCCCTCCTTTTTGATCATTCTGATCAGTTTCATGTGAATCCTGTGAGTCTGGTCTGTCCGTCTCATTACTGGAATATGTTTGGAATATGTTACTGGGATTAAAGGAACTAAACTGGTTTAAATCATGTTTATCAGATTCCAGTTTGTTCATGTTAACGATGATTCTTCCACCAGAGTTAGTTCTGGAGTTCCTCAGGGTTCTGTGTTAGAACCCGTATTATTTACTTTGAACATGCTCTCCTTAGACAGTATTATTAGGAAACACTCTATAAATATCCGTTGTTATGCAGATGACACCCAGTTCTATTTTCTATGGAACCAGATGGAACCAATCAGTTGGTGGAACTCCAACATGTCTGCAGGACATAAAGGCCTGAATGACCTGGAACCTTCTTCATTTAAATCCAGACAAATTGAGGTTTTTGAATTTGAAACACTCCATCTAACCAGATAGTTCCTCTAGATGGCGCTGCCTCCAGTTCTACTGTAGAGAACCTTGGAGTTATCTCTGACCAGGATCTGTCCTTTAGCATATAAACCAGTCTGTCAGACAGCTTTCTATCATCTGTCAGGAACATCTGGTCTCAGAGTGATGCTGAGGAACTAGTCCATGCATTTAGAACTTCTAGGCTGGACTACTGTTGTTCCTGATGATCAGGAGGTCCAGGTAGTTCTCTTACCAGCTGCTGTTTCTGCCTCTGAACCCTGAACACAGCAGAAATGTGCTGAGTGTCAGAAAACGTTTCCTCTCAGAGCAGAATCTGTCCAGACTGACTCACGCTGCACAAACTCCTTCCTCATTTTCCTCCAAAATGCCCAGTTTGTTTGAACTTTAGTCAAACTACAGACGCCATTCTCCTCAGAACCTCCAACACAATCAGAGCCTCCAACACGATCGGAACCTCCAACGTGATCAGAACCTCCAACATGATGAGAACCTCCAACACGATCAGAACCTCCAACATGATTCCACATTTTAGTGATTTGGTTCTGAGGAAACATTTTGAGAAAACATCAATTCAACCTTCATCTGAGACGTTGAACAGGATTCACATCTGGTGGACAGCTGTAGTACCGTTCCACATCTGGTGGACATCTGCAGTACTGATCCACATCTGGTGGACATCTGTAGTACTGATCCACAGACTGTTCCGTGTTAAAGAAGCTTCCATTCACGCATTTAGTGATAATTAATCTAGATATGAACAGACAAGAGGACACAATCTGGAGATTAACAGAAAAATAACAAAACACTGCATATTAACACAGAAAAGTACTAAACATCTGGATCTAAATAAAGAAAAGCACTACAAATGTGAACATAAAGAAAAGTACTACAAATGTGGATATAAATACAGAAAAGTACTACAAGTATGGATATAATGGGGGCAGTGGTGGCGCAACGGTTAAGTCTCTGGACTACTGATCAGAAGGTCAGAGGTTCAAGCCCCGATGTGGCCACTGTTGGGCCCCTGAGCAAGGCCCTTAACCCTTCCTGCTCCAGGGGTGCTGTACTGTGGCTGACCCGTCGCTCTGACTCCCCCAATTGGGGAGAGATGCAAAAATCAGAATTTCCCCTCGTGGAATTAATAAGGGATAATAAAATTTAAAAAATAAAAAAATAAAAAATACAGAAAAGTACAACAAATGTGGATATAAATACAGTAAAGTGCCAGAGGGCTGGACATTAGTATGATGATGATGATGATGATGATGATGATGATGGAGGGGGTGGAGCTCTGAGTCCAGTTTGAGGAAGTTTTGATGATGATGATGATGATGATGATGGAGGGGGTGGAGCTCTGGGTCCAGTTTGAGGAAGTTTTGATGATGATGATGACGATGGAGGCGGCAGAGCTCTGGGTCCAGTTTGAGGAAGTTTTGATGATGATGATGACGATGGAGGGGGCGGAGCTCTGGGTCCAGTTAGAGGAAGTCTTCATCGTGGCTCAGATTCAGTTGGACTTCAGTCTGAACACAGAGAGAGAGAGATGTGGCTGCATTCACTGCTGCTGTCGATCGCCCTCAGCTGCTGCTGCTCTGCAGGTAGGAAACGTTTGTTCAGCGTTGATTTAAGGTTGATTAAACATTTGATCAATGTTGATTTAATGTTTTAAATCCAGTTCTCTGAACTCTGAACAAGAAGATTCAGTCCTGAAGATCTGACGACCTCATGTTTGTTTATCTGTTGATGGAAAACAATCATCAATGAAAGAAACACACACCTGTAAACACACCTGTAAACAAAGCTGTGAACATGAAAACAACACCGTAAACATGTAAAGAAATCTGTAAACATCAGCTCGATAAAACATGAAATTTAAAACCAATGAAGTCGACCAGAAACACGGTTCGCCTGAGAACATCTTTGATGATGATGCAAGATGAGGAACACTTCCAAAAGAACATGATCTAAATGTTCTAAATAACATGTTCTAAATGCTATAAATAACAGGTTCTAAATGTTCTAAAAATCAGGTTCTAAATGTTCTAAATAACATGTTCTAAATGTTCTAAATAACAGGTTCTAAATAACAACTTCTAAATGTTCTACATAACAGATTCTAAATGTTCTAAATAACATGTTCTAAATGTTCTAAATAACAGGTTCTAAATAACAACTTCTAAATGTTCTACATAACAGATTCTAAATGCTCTAAATAACGTTCTAAATGTTCTAAATAACAGGTTCTAAATAACAACTTCTAAATGTTCTACATAACAGATTCTAAATGTTCTAAATAATATGTTCAAAATGTTCTAAATAACATGTTCGAAATGTTCTAAATAAAATGTTCTAAACAACAGCTTCTAAATGTTCAACATAACAGATTCTAAATGTGCTAAATAACATGTTCAAAACATTCTAAATAACATGTTCTAAATGTTCTAAATCAAATGTTCTGAATGTTCTAAATAACATGTTCTAAATGTTGTAAATAAAATGTTCTAAATGTTCTAAATAAAATGTTCTAAATGTTCTAAATAACAGCTTCTAAATGTTCTAAATAACAGGTTGTAAATGTTAGAAATAACAGGTTGTAAATGTTCTAAATAACATGTTCTAAATGTTGTAAATAAAATGTTCTAAATGTTCTAAATAAAATGTTCTAAATGTTCTAAATAACAGGTTGTAAATGTTATAAATAACAGGTTGTAAATGTTCTAAATAACATGTTCTAAATAACATGTTCTAAATGTTCTAAATAACATGTTCTAAATAACATGTTCTAAATGTTCTACATAACATGTTCTAAATGTTCTAAATAACATGTTCTAAATGTTCAACATAACAGATTCTAAATGTGCTAAATAACATGTTCAAAATATTCTAAATAACATGTTCTAAATGTTCTAAATCAAATGTTCTAAATGTTCTAAATAACATGTTCTAAATGTTGTAAATAAAATGTTCTAAATGTTCTAAATAAAATGTTCTAAATGTTCTAAATAACAGCTTCTAAATGTTATAAATAACAGGTTGTAAATGTTATAAATAACAGGTTCTAAATAACATGTTCTAAATGTTGTAAATAGAATGTTCTAAATGTTCTAAATAAAATGTTCTAAATGTTCTAAATAACAGCTTCTAAATGTTATAAATAACAGGTTGTAAATGTTATAAATAACAGGTTCTAAATAACATGTTCTAAATGTGATAAATAACAGGTTCTAAATAACATGTGCTAAATGTTCTACATAACATGTTCTAAATGTTCTAAATAACATGTTCTAAATAACGGGTTCTAAATGTTCTAAATAACAGGTTCTAAATAACATGTTCTAAATGTTCTAAACAACAGGTTCTAAATGTTCTAAATAAAATGTTCTAAATGTTCTAAATAAAATGTTCTAAATGTTCTATATATAATGTTCTAAATGTTCTAAATAGCATGCTCTACATGTTCTAAATAACATGTTCTAAATGTTCTAAATAACAGGTTCTAATTAACATGTTCTAAATGTTCTAAATAACAGGTTCTAAATGTTATAAATAATAGATTCTAAATGTTCTAAATAATGGATCCGTTGTTTTAGGGACTGATTTCTCAGCTCAACCAACCAGACTTTATCTTGTAATTAAAAGAATCTACAGCCAGAGAATCACAATGATAAAAGAAGACGACGGCATTTTCTTTGTTTTATGGTACATAAATAGTGTGTTTGTACTATGTCTATACATATATATATATATATATATATATATATATATATATATATATATATATATATATATATATATATATATATATATATATATATATATATATATATATATATATATATATATATAGGATATTAGTACAGAATTAATGTGGTCTGATGAGTCCACATTTACCCTGTTCCACAGTGATGGGGGCATCAGGGTAAGAAGAGAGGAGGATGATGTGATGCCCTCATCATGGCGAGTCGGGGTTAGGGTTATGATCTGGGGTTGGTCAGGTTCACCAATGTTATTTTCCCAAAGGATGAGGTCAGTTGATACCTGAAGATACTGAATGACCAAGTCTTTCCATCAGTGGAGGTTTTCTTCATGTTCCTAGATGACAATGAGGATTCATGGGAGAGACTTTTACTGGGCAGGTAGAGCAGTCTGTAAGGTGTCCAAGTACTTTAGTGTAACCCCACTGCAAATACTAATCTAAATACTACTATAAATACTACTATAAATACTGCTATAAATACCGCGATAAATATCGCTATAAATACTGCCATAAATACCGCTGTAAATACTGCTATAAATACTGCTATAAATACCGCTATAAATACTACTATAAATACTATACCAGTAGAGTCTAGGCGTGGACGTCAACATGTTGCCATGGTAACCAGTTCCTCCTTTACATCCAATAATGAAGAAGTGAGACAAGGAAGTGGGACGAAGACCCTCAAACACACACACCACCCTGTGTGTGTGTGTGTGTGTGTGTGTGTGTGTGTGTGTGTGTGTGTGTGTGTGTGTGTGTGTGTGTGTGTGTGTGCGTGTGTGTGTGTGTGTGTGGTTTCTGGTAGAAAATGTGTTTCCTGACGTTCTGAGGTTTCATCACACTGAAACCTCCTAACTGCAAGACTTTCTCCAAACAAACAAACCTCGTATCTCCTGACGGTCTGAGGACCTCATCAGTGGACGACAGTAAAACCTCTCATCTAAACTCTGATTGTTTCCAGTCAGTAGCTGATCAGGAATGTGATTGGTGGTTACTGTCTGGTGTTGAACTGGTTTCACAGGAGGCTTCAGAGAACCAAACAGTGTCCAGAGATCCAGACAGATGGATCATCTGATCAGGAGGTTTCTGCTGATCAATGACTCTGTCATCAATAGGAGTTGGATCAGTGACGTCAGGACGGTGAAGCTGAAAGGTCTGGAGTAAAGAGTCTATTTAGTGGAATGATTTTTATAAACTCTAGTTTTCTAGATATTTTCTGATACGTCACAGATGATGCGTTCAGGGACAGTTGGATATCTGGAGATCCTTCTTGTTTTTACACTTTCTGGACGATGATGTTTGGTTTTCACTCAAAATGTCAAAGAGAAGATGTTTTTCTGTTTATCCACTCAGATTGCTTCTGTTCAGGTTTTAATCCGAACACGTTGCTGCTTCAGATGATGCATTCAGGGACAGCTGAACATCCGATTCCTTCAGTTTAGAGAGAAAAACAACATGATTGAACAAGTTTCAGGTTGATTGGTTGGTTCAGTGTGTGGAGCTTTCTCTGCTGCCGTCTGATTGGTGGTTGTGCTCAGGTGTGTCTCCCCTGTTGGTAGTGACAGGAATTACAATATTTTATCTGCAGCATCGCAAACAGTTCCACATTCTCCATCACTATGGTTACACACCAGTAGATAGATAGATAGATAGATAGATAGATAGATAGATAGATAGATAGATAGATAGATAGATAGATAGATAGATAGATAGATAGATAGATAGATAG
The DNA here is from genome assembly GCF_022539595.1 of Amphiprion ocellaris. Classification (NCBI taxonomy): domain Eukaryota; kingdom Metazoa; phylum Chordata; class Actinopteri; family Pomacentridae; genus Amphiprion; species Amphiprion ocellaris. Next base: position 35,706,750 of record NC_072779.1, on the reverse strand, counting down.
ATAGATAGATAGATAGATAGATAGATAGATCACTTCCTGTTTCTTCTGCTTTCTAAGGAGAGTCTGTGTTTCTCTGCTCTGACTTTAAGGAACATCTAATCAAACCTACAAACTGATCAGTCACATGTGAAACCAATCAGCTGATCAATAGAAACCCCTCTACATCTGACAAAGAGAACAGCAGCCGTTTGAATACAAACACACACTGATTCCTCTATCAGACTCTCATTGGCCCTCTGTGCACATGCTCAGTAGTGCTTTGATCAGGACTGGTCTGACTCAGCTATGAAGTGAGATCAGTGAGTCTTCAGGTGTGTGGAGCCTGAAGTCAGAGTTTCTGTATCACAAAGGTGGTTCTCTTTTATCCTGCTAGATCTCTATGTTAACTGATGCTGAGGAGCTACATCTCCATGGTAACTGATGCTGTGGAGCTAGATCTCCATGTTAACTGATGCTGAGGAGCTACATCTCCATGGTAACTGATGCTGTGGAGCAGGATCTCCATGATAACTGATGCTGAGGAGCTACATCTCCATGGTAACTGATGCTGTGGAGCTAGATCTCCATGGTAACTGATGCTGTGGAGCTAGATCTCCATGGTATCTGATGCTGTGTGGCTAGATCTCCATGGTAACCGATGCTTAGGAGCTAGATCTCCGTGGTAACCGATGCTGAGGAGCTAGATCTCCATGGTAACTGATGCTGAGGAGCTCCATCTCCAACCTGCTGACTTGAACGTTCCTAAAACCATTGAATGAAGCTGCTACAGCATTACACAATGGATGCATCCTGTTGCCATGGAAACCTGCAGTACCAGGCCAAAGTTTTTGCCCCCGAACAGAAATCTTCTGTTTTACCTGATTCTCACGCTGAGATGTTCCAGATCATCAGACTGATGTTTATATTCATTGAATGTTAGAGAAACCCACAGAACACTGACCGCAGTTTAAAACGATGGTTTATTACAGATTTACTGAAAACCTCTATCCTCCTTGTGAAAAAATAATCGCCCCCCTGAACCTGAGGACTCATTTGGCAGCAGCAGGTAGATGTTTGTTCCAGCTGGGATCATCTTCTACATCCATGGAACGTTGGTCCACTCTTCTCTGGAGAACAGTTTTCATTCAGTCACATTAGATGGTTTTAGATCATCAGCTGATCTTTGAAGGTCTTCAACCAACATCTCAGATGGACTGAAGTCACTCCAGAACCTTCATTTATTTCTTGTAGAGCCTCTCAGGGGTGGACTTCCTGGTGTTCTTTGGGTCCATTACTGTTGAGCTTTAGGTCCTGAACTGATGGTGGATGTTCTCAGGAGGTTCTTCTGATAGAGAGCAGAGTTCATGACAAGTCCTCCAGGTCCTCCAACCATCTCACCACCACCACCATGTTCCACTGCTGGTACCATGTTCTTCTAGTAGAATGCAGTATCAGCTTTACTCCAGATGGACCTATGTCTTCCAGAAAGTTCCACCTTTGACTCATCAGTTCTCAGGATGTTCTCCTAAAGTCTTGGAGCTCATCCAGATGAACCTTCATGATCTTTTAGGTCAGTAGAGGTTTGATCTCTAACTCTCCATGGATCCATTTCCTCCAGAGTCTTCTTTATTGAGGAACCATGTAGACCAGGGATGGGCCACTTTAATGACAGAGAGGGCCACATTTCTCCCCCCAACCCTACCTAGGGCCACACTATCTCTGTGAATTTACATCATACTCTGCTTCATATAAACATGTTTTTAAATTTATGAAAAAACAGTAAAACATATATTACAGCAGTTAACACTGTTTGTTGTACTTGTTTTATAATTTGGAACATTCAAATGAACTCTTGTAGTGCTTCTGTTAAAAAAAAAAACGTATTTTTATTATATGAAAAAAAGTGCAGAACTCCAACACAAAGTGCAACAACTAACATTTATGTTGTAATGGCTTAATTTGAACTATTTATACACAGTAAGGTCCTGAGAAGACCCTCCCTCACCTACACCTGGCTCAGCAACGTGTCCTAATGAGACACCTGTGGTCTTGCCTGCTGCTGCACAATATTCTGGATGTCAATGTTCATTTTTGGGCTTCCAGTTTGTATGAGCTGGAACAGAGTTTCATCTGTCAGCCTGTTTCTCCCTTTGATTTAATGTGCTTCATAGTTGAAAAGCTGCTCTCAGATGTACAGTAGGTGCTCCCAAACATTCTGGCCATGGAAAGTGAAAAATCCCTGAGCAACAGGAAACAGGACTCAGGTAGCATTCTCCAGAATGAAATCTCCTTCTCATGTCTCTGAGGCTGAAAGAAGGGGTCTGACTGTAGTCCTCACAGTTCCAGCTGCAGCTCCGTGGGTTGATCACTGACCGCAGCAGAGAGGAGGCCGTGAACAGCACAACTCGTGGCTGCATGGGTGGAAGTCTTGGAACCGCTCATTGAACTGCTGCAGCATATTTTCTATGTCGGCTCTGTACTTTGGGAATATTTTTTCACATTCAGGGACATCTCTGCGCATCTCTTCACAGGAGGGAAAATGATGCCAAATTTGGAGATGTGTGCGAACAGGTCTGACACAGTTTAGCATCTCCCCTGCTGCTGTACGTTGACATGATTTAAATGTGAGGTGATATCCGTAAGAAAAGCCATGTTGCACAGAAAAGCTGTATCCTGGAGTTTGCGGCAGTACGCACCGGTATCACAGCGATGACAGTCCTCCAAAAACACAGGGAGTTCAGCTGCTGCTTCTCCAAACACTTTTTACAGCTCATCCATCTGATGTCAGTGTGCATCTGTAAATCCCCATAGGCGGCATTCACCTCTTCCAAAAAGGCAAAGTTTCTGTGATTGAGAGCCCTGTTACCCCTTCCAATAAGATTAGTGACTTTGGTCACTAAATCCATGACGTGACTGAAGTTCATTGTCTTTGTGCAGAGGGCTTCCTGGAAATTAAAAATAAATAATACTAAGACTATGAAAATACTTTGCTCACACATTATTATAAATACCTTAAACAGAATCAAATCAATAGTCTCCCACCTGATTTATGATGCAGTGCAGTACGGGGCCTTCAGCTCCGTTCTGATGGATAAGACCACAATCCAGTGTGTCTTTGCTGCATGGACCGTCGGTCACAACGGCTTCCATGCTCATTTACTACCATTTCTACTGTGTTGAATATATCCGTGCCCTTTGTGGTCTCATGCAAAGACACCAGTTTCAGTAACTCTTCATGCAGTTCTAATGAACTGTCAATGGTTGTGGTGAAAATGAGGAGCTGGCTCACATCTGTCACATCTGTACTCTCATCCAGCACCAGAGAGAAACATTTGCAGTCATTCATTATGTCTTTCAGCTTTTCCTCAACATGATTTCAAATATCAACAATTCTTCACGTCACTGTGCGACGAGACAGAGATACAGTTTCAAAGTTTTTATTCATTGTTATTGCGGTGGCCGTATTTTGTAATATTGTGTTTGCAATTTGGATCTGTTTTGTTGTCTGGGAGTGGGTGTTCTGTCTTTGTGTGGATCTTTGTATCGTCCTTGTTTTCGGTGTGAGTCGTCTGTTCGTCTTGTTAGGTTGTAGTGGGTGTTCTGTGTCTGTGTGTAGATCTTTGTGTGTAGATCTCTGTGTGCAGGAGGTGTAATTGGCGGCAAGGCGGACGACGCTGGTTGGCTGTTGCCCTTTTAGAATCTAGGTGGCCAGCAGTGGAGAGGAGCCTCTCTGACAGCAGCACCCTTATTTTTTCCCAGACTCCAACCTATTGTGCTTGATACCTGTGTTTTCTTGTTAGATTAAGATAGTGTGGTTTTTGTTTGTTAGACTTAGGTTTCTCTTTTGTAGTAGTTGTAGTTTTGTTGGATAGGTTTTTTTGTTTGAGCGCTTGAATGCCTGTTTAGTTTGTATCCAGTTTTTTAGTTTGTTGTTTGAATGAATAGCCCATATAGTGGCCTCTTTTATTTGTTAAAAAAAAATTTTAAAAAGTAAATAAACCTTTTGTATTTTTCTTAGAACCTGTTAATTGTTGTTTTTGGGGACTGGGAAAATATTCGTTTTTTTTTTTTTTTAAATCAAACATTATGCTACACACCTTCCCCCTAGACAGGTGCATAACATCCATGTTGTCATCTCTGAAAGATTTAGCCATCTCTGTTGCACACTGCTTACCACCTCACCGTCGGACAGGGGCTTCTTTGGTTTAGAGCTCAGGGGTAACAACATAAGAGGCCCTAAGAGCTGACTCCTTTGCGGTGGTGGTTTTGGTGAAAAGGCTCTGCTGTCGGTGAACTTTCCTTTTGAGGTCAGTGACGATAGTGACTCTAGTGGCTCCGCTATATTTTTCAGATTTGTCTTTGTGCGTGGTGTTGTAGTGACTAAAACTGAAATCTTTCATGGCTGATTTTGTTTCTTGACACACTAAACACATTGGTTTGTCTCTGAACTCTGTGAAGAGCTAATCTGTTTCCCATCTTGCCTGAAAGATGTGGTTTTCCTGGTCAAGTTTCCGTTTTGGCGCAGACATCTTTACTGCTAGAAGATTAGCTGCCTCCTGTGTTCAATGAAGAGAGCAGCTACTTGCTCAGTTAAAGGCCTCTGGTGCCTCTAGTGGTTGGAGGCTAAATTACACCTGTGGTCCAGACAGTCTGCTGCTTCAACAGCAGTGAAGCCAACAGTTAAAAATTTGACATTAATTAGAAATTATTCTGCGTGCAACGACAAATGATGCTGCAGGCCACATGTGGCCCACGGGCCACCAGTTGCCCATCCCTGAAGTAGACAGACCTTAACTGAGGACAGTGAGGTCTACAGATCTTTAGATGTTCCTCGGGGTTCTTCTGTGACCTCCTGGATTAGATGCTAATGTTCTAGGAGAAATGTTGGTAGTTGGTCCATTCCAGAAGGTTCTCCACTGTTCCATGTTTCTCCATCTGTGGATAATGTCTCTGATTGAGGTTCTCTGGAGTCCCAGAGCCTCAGCAGTGGCTTTGGAACCCTCCAGACTGATGAATGTCAATGACTTTGTTCCTCATCTGTTCTTGAATCTCTTTAAAATGTGGCATCATGTTCTGCTTTCTGAGACCTTTTAGCTGCTTCACAATGAACACAGGTTCTATCTAGAGATGTTTAGGTTCCACCAGCCTGGCAGGAACCATCTGAAGGTCTGGATGGAGAACCTGAACCCAGATAGCAAGTGAATCTGGGGTCCGTTTCACGAAGTAGGTTTAGTGAAAACTCTGAGTTTGTTAACCCTGAAATGAGGGAAACTCAGAGTTTTCCATTTCACAAAGGGAGGTAACTCAAACCAGAGACAGAGGGGTAACTCTAGCCTGTTTCACAAAGAGAGGCAACTTAAACTCTCAGTCAGTTACCGTATTAACAGACTCTGTGACTCTAACCTGGTCAGGACCAGGTTTATCTCAGTAAACCTCAAGTTTCTCTCTGTCTCCTTCCTCTTTCAGCCACACGCTATTAGATTTCCTCATTCATTCAGTCATCAGGCGAGTTTTGGCGAAGTCTAGTTCTGCCATGTGTCAAAATGTCATGTCCTTTTATGAACGATCCAGTGGATGAAGGAGCAGCATTACTGCTCAGAGAATTAAATATTCATCGCGAGATTGTTATCAGACCGCGCATAGATGTTCTTGCATTTCCGGACAATTATCTTTTTTTTTTTTTTTTTTAAAGTTATTTTTTTGGCCTTTTTGTCGGCTTTTTATTAGATAGGCGTAGTGAAAGAGAGACAGGAAACAGGGGAGAAGAGTCGGGGGAAGACATGCAGCAAGGGCCGCGAGCGGGAATCGAACCCGGGCCAGCTGCGTCGGGGACCAGCCCCTGTACATGGGTCGCCCGCTCAATGCGTTGAGCTATACGGGCGCCCCGGACAATTATCTTTGAGAGCGGTACCGTTTCACATCACAGTCCATAATCTATATCCACAACTTCATCCGTCCTTACATTTACAACATGACCAACCACAGTCATGCTCTCACATCCCAGCAGATATTGTCTGTTGCGCTGCGGTTCTTTGCAAATGGAAGTTTTTTATATAATGTCGGAGATGCAGAGCACTTCAGTAAGACAACTGCAGGACGCAGAAAAAGAGAAATAAATGCTTTGAAAAAATATCTATCTATCTATATCTATCTATATTTATATCTATATCTATATCTATCTATCTATCTATCTATCTATCTATCTATATATAGTTGCATCAAGGGAAGATGCATTTGGTGGATCCCTGCTGACGTCTGACGTTACGGTGAGCGTATTGCGTCACTTCCTGTTGTAGCGCTGTGTTGTGTTCTGTGACTGTTGTAGCTTATCCACTCCATCTAATTTGATATTCATTAAATCTGTGTGTAGCGGTAATATTTGAATCGTAACATACACTCGTTTTCTTCACGCACCCTCTCAGTACTTAATTCTAAGTTAATTTGTTATCTCTGTCCGCTAGCCTAGCACTTAGCAGTTAGCATGGCTTCTCCCTCTTCCTCTCCTTCTCTTTCCTGCTCAGTGTGTCACATGTTTAGTTACTCCTCTGCCTCCTTTAGTGATAACGATACCTGTAATAAATGCAGTCTGTTTGTAGCTTTGGAGGCGAGGTTCTCTGAATTGGAAGCGTGGCTCCGCACCATGGAAAACACCCCGCTAGCTGTTAGCCAGGCTCCCTTAGCCGGTGCGGACCGCAATAATATAGCTGCTAGTGTAGCTTCTGCTAGCCGTCCCCTAGCAGCTCCCGAGCAGCCGGGAAGTCAGGGTAGCTGGGTGACAGTTCGTAGGAAACGTAGTCCTAAGCTCAAGCCCGCTGTCCCGGCACACCACAAACCGCTTCACGTTTCTAATCGTTTTTCCCCACTCAATGACACACCCGCTGAGAAACCAACTCTGATCATTGGCAGCTCCGTAGTCAGAAACGTGAAGCTAGCGACACCAGCGACCGTAGTAAAATGCCTCCCAGGAGCCAGAGCGGGCAACATAGAAGCAAATTTGAAACTGCTGGCTAAAGATAATCGTAAATACAGTAAGATTGTTATTCATGTCGGCGGTAATGACACCCGGTTACGCCAATCGGAGGTCACCAAAGTTAGTGTGGCATCGGTGTGAAACTTTGCCAAAACCATGTCGGACTCCGTAGTTTTCTCTGGACCCCTGCCTGATCTGACAAGCGATGATATGTTTAGCCGTATGGCATCGTTTCGCCGCTGGTCATCTACGTGGTGTACTGCAAACGACGTTGGCTTTATAGACAATTGGAGCTCTTTCTGGGGAAAACCTGGTCTGATTAGGAGAGACGGCATCCATCCCACTTTGGCTGGAGCAGCTCTCATTTCTAGAAATATGGCTGATTTTATTAGAACTCCTAAAGCATGACAACCCAGAGTTCAGACCAGGATGCAGAGTTGTAGTCTTCCACACCTCTCTGGAGTTTCCTCTCAGCTGTCACCCTCCAGTAATTCAGTTAGCTTTATTGAGACTGTGTCTGTCCCCCGACCACCAAAATTCAATAAATTAAGCAAATCAAAAATGAACAAAAGACATAGTAACCATAAAAATCTAATTAAAATTAATACCACTATTTCAACTGAGCGAAGAAACAGGACAATTAAATGTGGTCTGTTAAATATTAGATCTCTCTCGTCTAAATCTCTGTTAGTAAATGATTTGATAACTGATAACCAGATTGATTTGTTCTGTTTGACTGAAACCTGGTTGCAGCAGGAAGAATATGTTAGTCTAAATGAATCAACTCCTACTAGTCATACTAACTGTCATGTTCCTCGAATCACGGGCCGAGGAGGAGGAGTGGCAGCAATTTACCTCTCTAGCTTAAAAATGAACCAGAGACCTAAACCTAGTTACAGTTCATTTGAAAATCTTACTCTCAGTCTCTCTCATCCAGATTTAAAAGCTCAGAAACCAGTGTTATTTGTTGTTGTATATCGTCCTCCTGCTCCTTACTCTGAGTTTTTATCTCAATTCTCAGACTTTTTATCTGATTTAGTGCTCAGCTCAGATAAAGTCATTATTGTGGGTGACTTCAACATTCATGTTGACGTGGACAGTGACAGCCTTACGACTGCTTTTAATTCAATATTAGACTCAATTGGGTTTTCTCAACATGTAAATAAACCAACTCATAGTTTTAATCATACCCTTGACCTCGTTCTGACTTATGGCATAGAAATCAAACAGTTAACAGTATTTCCCCGGAACCCTCTTCTTTCTGACCATTTTATGATAACATTTCAATTTACAACAATAGATTGTATAGGAGTTAAGAATAAATATCATTACAGTAGATGTCTGTCTCACAATTCGGTGACTAAATTTAAGGAAATAATACCCTCTCTATTTAGTTCAGCACCACTTACTGATATAATGGAAGGGAAATATTATAATTTTACCCCCACAGAAGTGGATTATATTGTTAATAATGCTGCAGCCTCACTGCGTACAACACTTGATAGTGTTGCACCTGTAAAAAAGAAAGTTCTATCTTAGAGAGGACCTGCTCCTTGGTATAATTCCCAGCTGCGGACTTTAAAGCAGGCATCCCGAAAGCTGGAAAGGAAGTGGGACTCCACTAATTTAGAGGAAGTTTATGTAGCTTGGAAAAATAGTCTAGTAATTTATAAAAAAGCTCTTGGTAATGCCAGGACAACATATTATTCATCTTTAATAGAGGAAAACAAGAACAACCCCAGGTTTCTCTTCAGCACAGTAGCCAGGCTGACAAAGAGTCAGAGCTCTGTTGAACCTTGTATTCCTTTAGCTTTGAGCAGTAACAACTTCATGAGCTTCTTTACAAATAAAATTATTACGATTAGAGAAAAAATTAATCTGGCCCTTCCTGCAAATGTCACAGATGTATCATCGAGTACAGATGCTTTAGAATTGGCTGTAAGACCAGATGGATATTTAGAATTTTTCACCCCCATACATCTCTCTGAACTCATTTCAATAGTTTCTACATCCAAACCATCAACATGTCTTTTAGATCCTATCCCAACTAGACTGTTCAAGGAGGCTTTACCTTTAATTAATTCCTCAATGTTAGATCTGATTAATCTCTCTCTAGTAACAGGCTATGTACCACAGGCTTTTAAGGTTGCTGTAATCTAACCTTTACTTAAAAAGCCCACTCTAGATCCAGATGTTTTAGCCAACTATAGACCAATTTCCAACCTCCCATTTCTCTCCAAAATTCTGGAAAGAACAGTTGCAAATCAATTATGTGAACATTTACAAAGGAATAGCTTGTTTGAAGAGTTTCAGTCAGGCTTCAGAGTGCATCATAGCACAGAAACAGCTCTGGTGAAAGTTACTAATGACCTTCTCATAGCGTCAGATAATGGATTGGTCTCTATACTTATTTTATTGGACCTTAGTGCAGCATTCGATACAATCGACCACAAACTTTTATTACAGCGACTAGAACATTCTATTGGCATTAAAGGGACAGCACTGGACTGGTTTAAATCCTACTTATCAGACAGGTTCCAGTTTGTGCATGTCAACAATGACTCTTCTGAGCATACTAGGGTTAATCATGGAGTTCCTCAGGGTTCTGTCTTAGGACCAATACTGTTCACATTATACATGCTTCCCTTAGGCAACATTATTAGGAAGCACTGTATTAATTTCCGTTGTTATGCTGACGACACTCAATTGTATTTATCTATGAAGCCAAATGAAACTAATCAGCTAGCTAGACTGCAAGATTGTCTTAAGGACATAAAGACCTGGATGACCTATAATTTCTTACTACTAAATTCAGACAAGACTGAAGTCATTGTATTTGGCTCCAAACATCTTAGAGAATTGCTTTCAAAGCATATAGTTACTCTGGATGGCATTACATTGGCCTCCAGTACTACTGTGAGGAACCTCGGTGTTATCTTTGACCAGGACATGTCCTTTAACTCGCACATAAAACAAATCTGTAGGACTTCCTTTTTCCACCTGAGAAATATTGTGAAAATCAGGAACATCCTGTCTCAGAGTGATGCAGAAAAACTAGTCCATGCATTTGTTACTTCTAGGCTTGACTACTGTAATTCCTTATTATCAGGTTGTCCCAATAGCTCTCTGAAATATCTACAGCTGATCCAAAACGCTGCAGCCAGAGTACTGAAGGGAGTTAGCAAGAGAGATCATATTTCTCCTATATTGGTTTCTCTTCATTGGCTTCCTGTTAAATCTAAAATAGAATTCAAAATCCTTCTTCTGACATATAAAGCTCTTAACAACCAATCTCCATCATATCTTAAAGACCTGATAGTACCATATTATCCTAGCAGAACTCTTCACTCTCAGACTGCAGGCTTACTTGTTGTTCCTAGAATCTCTAAAAGTAGAATGGGAGGCAGAGCCTTCAGTTATCAGCTTCTCTCCTGTGGAACCAGCTCCCAGTTTGGGTTCGGGAGGCGGACACCCTCTCTATTTTTAAGACCAGGCTTAAAACCTTCCTTTTCGACAAAGCTTATAGTTAGGGCTGACTGGGTGACCCTGACGGGGTGAGCTGGTGTTTTCATTTGCAAAACTGACTTCCCCTCTTGACGTCCCTTTAGTTGCCCCTAGTTATGCTGCTATAGGCCTAGACTGCTGGGGAACCTCTCTTGATGCACTGAGCCCTTCTCTAACTACCTATGTATTTACTATATATACCTTTATTGCATTACATTCACTCTGTTTCTTTCTGTGTCCTTTCTCTGAGTGTCCCTGGTCCTAGAGCTGGATGCTGGATGCTTCAGATGTGTGGCTGTGTTTTATGGTCCTTGTGTCCCACCCCCCACCTCTCTATCTCTACCCCTCTATCTGTATCCCTCTATCTCTACCTCTACCCCTCTATTTCTACCTTTCTACCTCTTCTGTCCCTCTCAACTCGCCCGGCCAGCAGGCAGATGGGTCCCCCCACATTAGAGCCGGGTTCTGCTCGAGGGTTTTTTTCCCTGTTAAAAGGGTGTTTTCCTGCCACTGTCGCCTTTTGGCTGCTCTGGGGGTCAGGCATATGGGTTCTGTAAAGCGTCTCGAGACAATTTGACTGTAATTGGCGCTATATAAATAAAATTGAATTGAATAAATATATATATATATATATATATATATATATATATATATATATATATATATATATATATATATATATATATATATATATATTGCTGAGTAGAAGTCTTTGTTAGTTTAAATAGGCTTAATTGTTTAACAGAACATGATATGGATGCAGACATTTAGGCTGTGTGGGATAAAACCACTGCACAGTCAAACAGCCACCGAATATTTAGGCTACTTTACAATGTAAAACATGATCAAAATGAGGTAGCTCCATGAGATTATGCCGCATCTTACCTGTTTTAAAAATTCGGGATTGCACTTAAATGAAATAACTTAATAGGCTACTATTCAAACAGTTTTCCTGTAATATTATTGTGATTTAAACTTACGCATTGACCCAGGCAGCAATGTTCTCCCACACCGTCTTCCTCTCTTTTGCAGCTGCAGGTGTTGCACTTCTTTCTAAAAACATGCTCAAACTCGCTATATAAGCGCATTAAGATTTCCAGTTCAAACGGTGTAGTCCTCCGCTTCCCCGTTGCCATGGTGACTCGTCGAATCGGCGCTCCATTGATACTGGCTTTTCAGAGTTGTGGTGCACGCGCTTAACTCCTGGTGAAACTAGTCCGAGTTGATTGAACCAACTCAAATCAGCCGTTGTGAAACCAGAAACTCAGAGTTTTCTATCTCAGAGTAGATCAACTCAGAGTTCAGGGTTAAACTCAGAGTTTGTTGAACCTGCTTCGTGAAACAGACCTCTGGTCATTTGAAATACACACAACAGACCTACAACAAAACACAAATACAAACAACACAAATACACAACACACCTACAGTATAACACAAATACACACAACACAAATACAGTATAACACAAATACACACAACACACCTACAACAAAACACAAATACACACAACACACCTACAACACAAATACACACAACACACCTACAACACAACACAAATACAACACACCTACAACACAACACAAATACACAACACACCTACAACACAACACAAATACACACAACAGACCTTCAACATAACACAAATACACACAACACACCTACAACACAACAAAAAATACACACAACAGACCTTCAACACAACACAAATACACACAACAGACCTTCAACACAACACAAATACACACAACACACCTAAAACACAACACAAGTACACACAACACACCTAAAACACAACACAAATACACACAACACACCTACAGTACAACACAAATACACACAACACACCTACAACACAAATACACACAACACGCCTACAACACAAATACACACAATAACACACACACACACATAGTGTGTTGTTAGTTTCACATCTGGTTTTCTGCTGTGATTGTGAAACTGAGTCTCCAACTGTCACGAAGCTTCACAACATGACGTGTTGTTCAGTGTGACTTTACTGGTATTAGCAACACCTGACATGTTTATCTCAGGTTTAGTTTACCTTAGGTTTAGTTTACCTCAGGTTTAGTTTACCTTAGGTTTAGTTTACCTCAGGTTTAGTTTACTTCAGGTTTAGCCTATCTCAGATTTAGTTTATCCCAGGTTTAGTTTAGTTTACCTCAGGTTTAGTTTACCTCAGGTTTAGTTTATCTCAGGTTTAGTTTAGTGTATCTCAGGTATAGTTTACCTCAGGTTTAATTTATCTCAAGTTTAGTTTATCTCAGGTTAAATTTATCTCAGGTTTAGTTTATCTCAGGTTTAATTTATCTCAGGTTTAGTTTACCTCAGGTTTAATTTATCTCAGGTTTAGTTTAGTGTATCTCAGGTATAGTTTATCTCAGGTTTAATTTATCTCGGGTTTAGTTTATCTCAGGTGTAGTTTGCCTCAGGTTTAGTTTACCTCAGATTTAGTTTAACTCGGGTTTAGTTTATCTTAGGTTTAGTTTATCTCAGGTTTAGTTTACCTCAGGTTTAATTTACCTCATGTTTAGTTTACCTCAGGTTTAGTTTATCTCAGGTTTAGTTTGCCTCAGGTTTAGTTTACCTCAAGTTTAGTTTACCTCAGGTTTAGTTTACCTCAGGTTTAATTTAGCTCAGGTTTAGTTTACCTCAAGTTTAGTTTGTCTCAGGTTTATTTTATTCCATGTTTAGTTTTTCTAACCTGTTGAGTTTGGTCAGGTGGTTAAACTCTTGCTACCAGGACTACTAGTATATGATTGGCTGCCACACCTGCCCATCTAACACACCTGTAAACACGTCCTCTTTAACTCTTAGAATACTCTTATTCTGAAAATCACAGCCACGTAAAGGCTTTACGGTGTAAAACTGAAGTTTTGACTTCAGGCGTCTTCACTGCAGGTGATCTCCCTGACAACTCAGCAGCTGCCATGACGATGGGCGCCGCCCAGTCTCCTGGCCAATCAGACGCCAGTGACAATGGACCAAGCTCCACCCCCAAGCTGTTGGAGCTGGTCCAGAACCAGAAACAAGAGGATGCATGGAAGATGAATGTGCTGAGTCTGCTGACACAGCTGGTCCAGATCCAGAAGGAGGTCGCCAAGCATCAGACCCAGGTGGTCCAGCAGCTTGGCAATCTGGAAACTCAGGTAGGTCCAGCAGAGTGGCATCTGAGTGTTTTTATTACTATTTTAGTTTGTTATTTATCTTATTTATGTCAGGTTTAGTTTGGTTTGTCTCAGGTTTAGTTTAGTTTATCTCAGGTTTAGTTTGGTTTATCTCAGGTTTAGTTTATCTCAGGTTTAGTTTGATTTATGTAAGGTTTAGTTTGGTTTATCTCAGGTTTAGTTTGGTTTATCTCAGGTTTAGTTTAGTTTATCTTAGGTTTAGTTTGGTTTTTCTCAGGTTTAGTTTAGTTTATCTCAGGTTTAGTTTGGTTTATCTCAGCTTTAGGTTGGTTTATCTCAGGTTTGGTTTAGTTTATCTCAGATTTAGTTTGGTTTATCTCAGGTTTAGTTTAGTTTATCTCAGGTTTAGTTTGGTTTATCTCAGGTTTAGTTTAGTTTATCTCAGGTTTAGTTTGGTTTATCTCAGGTTTAGTTTGGTTTATGTCATGTTTAGTTTGGTTTTTCTCAGGTTTAGTTCAGTTTATCTCAGGTTTAGATAACATTAACTTGGATATGTTGAACAGTTTAGTTGATCCAGTTAGTCCAGTTCTGATCGGGTAGGAATATTTGAGTTAACCAGTCTAGACTAACCTGTTCTAATGTGGTCTACACCAGTCTGGTTTAAGCACAGAGAAAATCTTTAATAGTCTAAGTTAATGATCTTGTTGGCTGCAGATAAAGTGATCCAGTCCAGTCTAACCGGTCTTCTGGTGTTCTGTCCTCAGGGGTCCCAGCAGATCCAGGATCTCCAAAACCTGGCTCGGCACCAGAGTCTGCTGGTCGAAAACCACCAGGCGTTACTGCTGCAGACGTCCCGCATCGCCACCCAGCTGCAGGACATGACCAAGAAACCTGCTGCCACCAGCCTGTGACCAGCTAATCACAACCTCTGACCCTCTACAGGCAGCCAATCACAACCTCCGACCCTCTGCAGGCAGCCAATCACAACCTCCGACCCTTTGCAGGCAGCCAATCACAACCTCCGACCCTCTGCAGGCAGCCAATCACAACCTCCGACCCTTTGCAGGCGGCCAATCACGGCGTCTGGACCCTCCATACACAGCCAATCACAGCCTGGACCCTCTACAGACAGCCAATCGCATTCTCCAACCCTCTACAGGCAGCCAATCACAACCTCCGACCCCCTACAGGCAGCCAGTCACAACCTCCGACCCTCTGCAGACAACCAATCACATCCTCCAACCCTCTACAGGCAGCCAATCACATTCTCCAACCCTCTACAGGCAGCCAATCACAACCTCTGACCCTCTACAGGCAGCCAATCACAACCTCCGACCCTCTACAGGCAGCCAATCACAACCTCTGACCCCCTACAGGCAGCCAGTCACAACCTCCGACCCTCTACAGGCAGCCAATCACAACCTCCGACCCTCTACAGGCAGCCAATCACAACCTCCGACCCCCTATAGGCAGCCAATCACAACCTCTGACCCCCTACAGGCAGCCAGTCACAACCTCCGACCCTCTACAGGCAGCCAATCACAACCTCCGACCCCCTACAGGCAGCCAATCACAACCTCCGACCCTCTACAGACAGCCAATCACATTCTCCAACCCTCTACAGGCAGCCAATCACAACCTCTGACCCCCTACAGGCAGCCAGTCACAACCTCCGACCCTCTACAGGCAGCCAATCACAACCTCCGACCCCCTACAGGCAGCCAATCACAACCTCCGACCCTCTACAGGCAGCCAATCACAACCTCCGACCCCCTACAGGCAGCCAATCACAACCTCCGACCCTCTACAGGCAGCCAATCAAATCCTGGACCCTCTACAGACAGCCAATCACAGCCTCCGACCCTCTAGAGGCAGCCAATCACAGAGCTTCTAATGATGATGACATTAGATGCTTGTCTATGCTTCTAACCAGCCAATCAAAGAGTTTGTTGGTTCCTAACCAGGGAACAAACATGCTGTCAGTTAATTAATGAATCAAGCTGATGAGTTTTCAAACATAACTATGTGTTCCATTAAATCTGTAACTGATTTCACTGATTGTAACTTCTCTGATTTCTAATAAAGTTGTTGTTCCTCCCTGCAGTGGCGTGTTGTTCAGTGGATCACAGCTCGGTCCCTTCATTTATTTAGTTACTTATTGGTAGAGCAGGTTGGTGGTTTGATTCAGGCCAGACCCTGAACCCACCGTGCAAAGCAATAACATCCATGGACGTTCTGTCAGCGTTAGAGTGTGAACATATGAGAAACACACTGTGAAGTGATCTGAGTAACAATAAGGTAGAAAGGCTGTGTGAGGTAGAAAGGCTGTGTTTAAGTGTAGTCCATTTACCATTTTACACAGTTTTAGCTGACCTCCACCATGTTCTGGGGTTCCTCGGGGTTCTACCGGTGGTCCTCTGTAGTTTAAGTTTCCTGGAAACAAATCTTACTGAGAATCAGGGTTTCCTATTGTGACAAGAAAAAACTGCATTTTCAAAAGTTAAGGCCCAAAAGCTACAAAGGCTCATAAAGTTCCCATTAGCAAACATGAAGGAAGAATGGCTCTTTTCCTTTTCTAAGGTTCTAATGGCCTTCAGACACTGCAGGAGTCAGATATGATATGTTCCGAACAGACCAGTCATCCCCATGTATGTCTGGAATCTAAACCTGATCTTCTCCCATCTACAGCATAAACCCAGAGATCAGAGAGAATCTCAGACTCGTGCTTTCATGTTCTGCTGCTCCTCCTGACATCGGGAAACCTCTCAGCCTAAATCCGCTGATCTCCTCTGAGTATCAAAATGACATGGACATGTTCCAGATTCACCCGAGTCCACACCTGTCAAACTATTAATGGATCAATGTTCCTTTATTTGTTTTGGCCACTGGGGGCAGCAGAGTGAGTGTCCGACAGGTGAACCAGCAGGTGGAGTGATGAGTGTCCTGACAGCTCCTGGTGATCTCCATGTGGTTTGCTGTACCTGTCTTCACACCTGTATTTAGGGCCATGGCCAGGTGTTCTCGGGTGTTCTTGTAATTGGTAATTATGATCTTTGGTTTACATTTAGTGTTTATTTGTTTCAGAACTTCCTGGTCCGCCAATGATCCATCTGAACTCTAACTTCCTACCAAACCGATCAGACGCAGTTCTGGCAGCTGGCTCCGCCTTCAGCCTCAGTTGCCATGGTAACGGGTTGGTACACTGGTCCAGCTCTGCGTTCCGGCTGCAGTTTGAGGACAGTTTACCGGATCCAGTGCAGGTGAGCAGGGCGGACCCCCGACACACCGGGACGTACCGCTGTGGGTACGCCAACCGCAGCCTGGAACACCTGCACACCTGGATCCACCTGTACATCACAGGTAAGATGAGCTGAGGCCACGTCCCCTGTCAGTAAATAGCGGTTATTTAAATGTTAAATGTTTCCCATCATGCCCTCTGCAGACCCCGCCCACCCCTCCAGCGTCTTCGTCACGCCTCGCAGCAGCAGCCCCATCCTCAAGGAGGGCCAGGACTACCTGTTCAGGTGTCTGCTGACAGACCCGTCCCTCACAAACCTGACCCTCCAATCAGAGGACAGGGGGCGGGGCCTGCCCCCAGGCATGAAGGTGACCTTTGACCCTCGGAGTGGAGCACTGATCCAACACCCGCAGAGGTCGTTTAGTGGACGCTACACCTGTTCAGGTTGGAAGGACGGGAGACTGTTCAGATCCACACCTGTAGACCTGCTGGTGGTCCCCAGTAAGTCTGTCTGTCACCTGTCTGTCTCTTTACCTGTCTGTCTGTTTACCTGTCTGTCCGCTTGCCTGTCTGTCTACCACCTGTCTGTCTGTCTGTCTGTCTGTCTGTCTGTGTGCTCACCTGTCTGTCTGCCACCTCTGTCTGTCTGCCACCTGTCTGTCTGTCACTTGTCTGTCTGTCTGTCTGTCACCTGTCTGTCTGCTTACCTGTCTGTCTACCACCTGTCTGTGTACCACCTGTCTGTCTGTCTATCTGCCACCTGTCTGTCTGTCACTTGTCTGTCTGTCTGTCTGTCATCTGTCTGTCTGCTTACCTGTCTACCACCTGTCTGTGTACCACCTGTCTGTCTGTCTGTCTGCCTGCTCACCTGTCTGTCTGCCACCTGTCTGTCTACCACCTGTCTGTCTGTCTGTCTGGTTACATGTCTGTTCTTCTTACCTGTCTGTCTACCACCTGTCTGTCTGCAGGGCTGCGTCATCCTCCCTCGCTGTCCGTCAGTCAGGCTGAACTTGTCCGTCTGGAAGGAGAGCTATTTGAGGTCACCTGTCTGAGCAGTAACCCCTCCCACTTCTACAACCTCACCTGGACACACCCACAGATACAGGTGAGAGGTCAGAGGTCACCAGTGTGTCTGCTCCAAGCTGTGTGCTGATTGGTTGATTTATTTCAGAAACTGAATGCCACCATCAGACGTCGCTACGGTAACAACCAGCTGTACATCAACAGCACACTGAGCGTCTCCCCCGTCCACCTGCATCACAGCGGACCGTACACCTGTACGGCTGTCAACGAGGCCGGGGTCGCCACAGCAACCACACAGCTCACTGTGCTGGGTACGTAGACGACCAGACGACAGGACAGGTGATGACTGGCAGAGTGACAGTGACTCTCCTTTCTGTTCAGATCGGCCGATCCTGAGGATCTACCTGAGGCAGCCCGCTAACGGTAACACCACCAGCAGCTCTCTGGAAGCTAACGCTAGCGCTGAGGCTAGCAGCGCTAATGTTAGCAGGGTGGAAGCGTACGAAGGCCACGACGTGACGCTGACCTTTGTGATGGAGGCGTATCCTCCAATCAGGAGCCAGCACTGGACCACACCAGAACACATCACCAATGACAACAACACAGTGTACCAGGAGAGCAATGCTGCTAACGGCTACAGGTTAGCAGGCTAACCCCAGGCTAACAGGCTAATTCCAGGCTAGTATGTTAACCCCAGGCTAGCAGGCTGACCCCAGGCTAACAGGCTAATTCCAGGCTAGTATGTTAACCCCAGGCTAGCAGGCTGACCCCAGGCTAACAGGCTGACCCCAGGCTAACGGGCTGACCCCATTCTAGCAGGCTAACTCCAGGCTAGCAGGCTAGCCCCATGCTAACAGCCTAATCCCAGGCTATCATGCTAACCCCAGGCTAGCAGGCTGACCCCAGGCTAACAGGCTGATCCCAGGCTAACGGGCTGACCCCATTCTAGCAGGCTAACCCCAGGCTAGTAGGCTGACCCCAGGCTAGCAGGTTGACCCCAGGCTAACGGGCTAACCCCAGGCTAGCAGGCTAACCCCAGGCTAGCAGGCTGATCCCAGGCTAGCATGATAACTACAGGTTGGCAGGCTGACCCCAGGCTAGCAGGCTAACCCAGGCTAACAGGCTAAGAGCTGAAAGGAGAGGCATTAAGGTGGTATTTGTTCATTTTTGAGGTGCTATTTGTTCATTTTTAAGGTGGTATTTGTTCATTTTTAAGGTGGTATTGTTCATTTTAAGGTGGTATTTGTCCTGTTGAAGGTCCGAGGCCAGTCTGCTGCTGCACCGGGTGCGTCAGGAGGATCGAGGTCGATACTCTTTTCATTTTTCAAACTTGTTCTTCAATGGCTCGCAGAACGTTGACCTCCAAATCTACCGTAGGAACCGTGTTTTGTCCTCGTCTGGTCCATGACCCTTACCTGTCTGAATCTACTGTAGGAACCGTGTTTTGTCCTCGTCTGGTCCATGACCCTTACCTGTCGGCAGATGTTCCACCTGGTGGTTCTTTGAGGTCGAGGAACATTTAAATCTTTTCTTTCTTCAGGTTCACCGACTGTCGCCATCTCTGTGGAAAACACCACTCTGACCTGCAGCAGCTCTGGATATCCGTTACCCACAATCCTCTGGCTCACCTGCCCCGGCGTCCAGCCCACGTACGTATGAGCAGCGCCCCCTGCAGGCCACAAACCACCTGAGGGTATCTGGACTCAGAATCATGTGACGTCTGTGTCTGTAGGTGCGCGAACGTCTCCACCAATCAGGTTCCTTCTGCTGGGGTGACCTCACAGGCAGACGAGGAGGTGAGGACACACCTCCCTTTGTCATCTGACGATGATGTCACCTTCGAGTGCGTCTCCTCCAACCTGGTGGGAGAGTCTCGTGTCGTCTTCAGTCCCAGTAGGTTTGATTTTAGACAGAAATCCTGAAGACATGAAGCTTTATCATCGATAATCAAACTGATCGATCAATAAATGAATATTGATCTGTCTCCAGGCCCTGAACGTCTGGTCGTCTTCACGCCGGCTCTGATTGGAGCTCTGAGTGTCATCGTCGTCCTCCTCCTGCTCCTATTGGTTGTCTTTTACAGGTGGAGACAGGTGTGTGAGTCACATGATTTGACTTAATGTTTCTTAGTTTAATAAATGCCATTCATTTATTTTTTTATTTATTACAGAGAAGCTCTTATTTATTCCTGGTTCTTCGTGCTCATGTTTCGGGTTAATCTCTTATTTATTCCTGGTTCTTAGTGCTCATGTTTCAGGTTAATCTCTTATTTATTCCTGGTTCTTAGTGCTCATGTTTCAGGTTAATCTCTTATTTATTCCTGCTGTGGTTCATGTTTAGGGGTTCAGCTCTCTCTAGAATCTTCTGACTGTGATAAATACCTGCAGACTGACAGTAAAGACAAAAAATCTGCTTCTTCTTCTACCAGCAACCCAAATACGAGATCCGCTGGAAGATCATTGAGAGCACTGATGGGAACAACTACACCTTCGTTGACCCCACCCAGCTGCCGTACAATCACAAGTGGGAGTTTCCTCGAGACAAGCTCCGCCTCGGTACGACTGTTCCTAACATAACATAAACGTTTCTTTAGCTTAGCCTCAGTACGACTGTTCCTAACATAACATAAACGTTTCTTTAGCTTAGCCTCAGTACGACTGTTCCTAACATAACATCAACATTTCTTTAGCTTAGCCTCGGCATGACTGTTCCTAACATAACATCAATGTTTCTTTAGCTCAACCTCCGTACGACTGTTGCTAACCGAACATCAACGTTTCTTTTGCTCCGCCTCGGTATGACTATTCCTAACATAACATCGTTTCTTTAGCTAAACCTCGGTATGACTGTTCCTAACATAACATCAACGTTTCTTTAGCTAAACCTCGGTATGACTGTTCCTAACATAACTTCAACCTTTCTTTAGCTAAATGTCGGTATGACTGTTCCTAACATAACAACGTTTCTTTAATTTAGCTTCGGTATGACTGTTCTGGACACCTCAACGTTCTCGTCCCTCCAGCTGAACTCAGTTTCCTGGGGTCCGTTTCACGAAGCAGGTTTAGTGAAAACTCTGAGTTTGTTAACCCTGAAATGAGGGAAACTCTGAGTTTTCCGTTTCACAAAGGGAGGTAACTCAAACCAGAGACAGAGGGGTAACTCTAGCCTGTTTCACAAAGAGAGGTAACTTAAACTCTCGGTCAGTTACCATAGTAACAGACTCTATGAATCTAACCTGGTCAGGACCAGGTTTATCTCAGTAAACCTCGAGTTTCTCTCTGTCTCCTTCCTCTTTCAGCCACACACTTTATTTCATTTCCTCATTCATTCAGTCAGCTGGCGAGTTTTGGCGAAGTCTAGTTCTGCCATGTGTCAAAACGTCATGTCCTTTTATTAATGATCCAGTAGATGAAGGAGCAGCATTACTGCACAGAGAATTAAATATTCATCGGGAGATTGTTATCAGACCGTGCATAGATGTTCTCGCATTTCCGGACAGTTATCTTTTTGAACGGTACCATTTCATGTCACAGTCCATAATCTACATACAACCTAATCCGTCCTTACATTTACAACATGACCAACCACAGTCATGCTCTCACATCCCAGCAGATATTGTGTGTTGCGGTGCGGTTCTTTGCAAATGGAAGTTTTTTATATAATGTCAGAGATGCAGAACACTTAAGTAAGACAACTGTATGTAGGATGGTCAGAAATGCGTGTCTGGCCCTGAAACGGCTTTTACCATCTTTGTCGTTTTCCCTGGACATAAACCTGTCAGAGTTATCAAGGCTCTGTGTGTGTGTGTGTGTGTGTGTGTGTGTGTGTGTGTGTGTGTGTGTGTGTGTGTGTGTGTGTGTATATATATATATTGTTGGCTGAGTAGAAGTCTGTTAGTTTAAATAGGCTTAATTATTTAACAGAACATGATATGGATGCAGACATTTAGGCTGTGTGGGATAAAACCACTGCACAGTAAAACAGCCACCGAATATTTAGGCTACTTTACAATGTAGAACATGATCAAAATGAGGTAGCTCCATGAGATTATGCCGACGTCTTACCTGTTTTAAAAATGTTTTTATATTTCATCTTCATCTGCTGCCACATGCGCTTCTCCCCTGCAGGATTGCACTTAAATGAAATAACTTAATAGGCTACTATTCAAACAGTTTTCCTGTAATATTATTGTGATTTAAACTTACGCATTGACCCAGGCAGCAATGTTCTCCCACACCGTCTTCCTCTCTTTTGCAGCTGCAGGTGTTGCACTTCTTTCTAAAAACATGCTCAAACTCGCTATATAAGTGCATTAAGATTTCCAGTTCAAGCGGTGTAGTCCTCCGCTTCCCCGTTGCCATGGTGATTCGTCGAATCGGCGCTCCATTGATACTGGCTTTTCAGAGTTGTGGTGCACGCGCTTAACTCCAAGTGAAACTAGTCCGAGTTGATTGAACCAACTCAAATCAGCCGTTGTGAAACCGAAAACTCAGAGTTTTCTACCTCAGAGTAGATCAACTCAGAGTTCAGGGTTAAACTCAGAGTTTGTTGAACCTGCTTCGTTAAATGGACCCCTGGTCTTTCAGGTGCCGTTTTGGGCTCGGGGGCATTTGGGAAGGTGGTGGAGGCGACAGCTTACGGACTGGAAACCGACAACAAGGTCACCAGAGTCGCCGTGAAGATGCTCAAACGTGAGTCCTGGCGCCTTCATCTTCATCATCGTTAAGGGTTGAAGGATGTCAGGAAAAGCTGCTGCTGTTATGTCAAACAGTTGAAGAAGTAAAATAGCTCAGTGACTCCTGGAGTCCCAGAATCAGACTTAAATCAGACAGAAAAATAACAAAACAGGCTTTACCAAGCAGTAAAATAAATGTAGTCTGATCTTCATCATCCCCTCAGTCATCATCCTTTAATGATCTGACATTTATCTTCATCATCCTCTAAATAATGACGTTTATCTTCATCATCCTCTTAATAATGATGTTTATCTTCATCATCCTCTATTGATCTGATGTTTATCTTCATCATCCTCTAAATAATGATGTTTATCTTCATCATCCTCTAAATAATGATGTTTATCTTCATCATCCTCTAAATAATGACGTTTATCTTCATCATCCTCTAAATAATGATGTTTATCTTCATCATCCTCTAAATAATGAAGTTTATCTTCATCATCCTCTATTGATCTGACATTTATTCGTCCACAGCCAGTGCTCACTCAGAGGAACGGGAGGCTCTGATGTCAGAGCTGAAGATCCTCAGCCATCTTGGTTACCATGACAACATTGTGAACCTGCTGGGGGCGTGCACTCAGGGAGGTGATGATGAATGAATTATCAGTGATCTGACCTCAAACACGATCATTTCACTCAGAAAACGTGTTTCAGATGATTTCATTCTTTGATGAACCATGCAGAGCTCTAACTCCACCCCTTCACATCTAACCCCACCCCTAATACTCTAAACCCGCCCCCAACCCTGTAACCCCGCCTCCTCATCTCTCACTCCGCCCCTCCAGGCCCCATGCTGATGATCACAGAGTACTGTAGCCACGGCGACCTGCTCAACTTCCTGCGGGCTCATGCTGATGACATCATGGCGTCCATGTTGAATGTGGACAACTTGGAAGACAAGGTGTTCTACAAGAACATGGCTGCCCAGAACGGCCGACTGCGGAGGTCTGGAAGTTCCTGAAACACAACTTTACAGTCCAGATGTCCACAATTAATACAGCTACACTATATTACCAAAAGTATTCGCTCACTCATCCAAATAATCAGAATCAGGTGTTCTAATCACTTCCATGGCCACAGGTGTATAAAATCAAGCACCTAGGCATGCAGACTGCTTTTACAAACATTTGTGAAATAATGGCTCGCTCTCAGGAGCTCAGTGAATTCCAGCATGGAACTGTGATAGGATGCCACTTGTGCAACAAATCCAGTTGTGACATTTCCTGGCTCCTAAATATTCCACAGTCAACTGTCAGCTGTATTATAAGAAAGTGGAAGTGTGTGGGAACGACAGCAACTCTGCCACCAAGTGGTAGGACACGTAAACTGACGGAGCGGGGTCAGTGGATGCTGAGGAGCATAGTGCCAAGAGGTGGCCAACTTTCTGCAGAGTCCATCGCTACAGACCTTCAGACTTCATGTGGCACCAGTGCACAAAGCAAGGTCCATAAAGACATGGATGACAGAGTCTGGTGTGGATGAACTTGACTGGCCTGCACAGAGTCCTGACCTCAACCTGATAGAACACCTTTGGGATGAATTAGAGCAGAGACTGAGAGCCAGACCTTCTGGTCCAACATCAGTGTGTGACCTCACAAATGTGCTTCTGGAAGAATGGTCAAAAATTCCGATAAACACACTCCTAAACCTTGTGGACAGCCTTCCCAGAAGAGCTGAAGCTGTTCTATCTGCAAAGGGTGGACTGATGTCATATTGAACCCTATGGATTAGGAATGGGATGTCACTTACGTTCATATGCAAGTCAAGGCAAGTGAGCGAATACTTTTGGCAATATAGTGTATTTACAACAGAAAGAAAATTATTCTATTACAATAACTTTGTAAAGGTTTATTGAAATTTGGCTGAAATTGAAAACATTTAGAACATGTCAGTAATGAAGTTGAAATAAATTTTAATAGCTTAGTGCAACCCTGTAAACCCCAGCTCTCTCATTTTAAATCACTGTTGTTCATTTTTCAATCTGAAGTCCTGCAAGACGGAGAGAGAACTCACAAAAGCTTTCTGTCAGGAAGATGAGATTAGATGAGATGAGATGAAAGGAGATATGGTGAGATGAGATGCGATGCGATGAGATGAGATGAGATGAGATGAGATGAGATGAGATGAGATGAGATGAGATGAGATGAGATGAGATGAAAGAAGATATGGTGAGATGAGATGAGATGAGATGAGATAACCCTTTGTTAATCCCACAATGGGTAAACTTCCATTACATTTAAGGAATGTAGTATAAAACTAAAAACAAACCAAACTATACAGAAGTACTACATATTAAAACAACATTACTGCACATGACAGGGAACTGATAGAGTATTAGTACGGCTTAGGTTGTGTGTCAGTGGAAACATGAAATAGCTCATATTCTAGACTATGGAGAAACATAAATACTGCATAGTTGTACATACAAATCATACTAGTACTTCATCTCTGTGTACCTGTCATGTGTTGCAGTACTTGTACTTCATGTGTGTGTACCTGTCATGTGTTGCAGTACTTGTACTTCATGTCTGTGTATCTGTGCTGCAGTGACAGTGGGATCTCGTGCTGTTCTGAGTATCAGGAGATGCAGCCGTTTCTCAGTTCAGGACGATCACACCTGGGTAAGACCTGACCTGAACTCACCTGTAAACCTCTGGACGGACACACCTGTCTCACCTCCCACCTGTCTGTCTCACAGGTGGACACACAGACAATCTCTCTGTCAGTGACCTCATGAGGTTTTCTCACCAGGTGGCTCAGGGTCTCGACTTTCTGTCAACCAGGAATGTAAGAAAACACACCACCTGTCTATCTCACCTGTCTGTCTCTCACCTGTCTGTCTCTCACCTGTCTGTCTCACCTGTCTGTCTCTCAGTGTATCCACAGAGACGTGGCAGCGAGGAATGTCCTGCTGACCGACCATCACGTTGCAAAGATCTGTGACTTCGGTTTGGCCCGAGACATCTGTAACGATGACAGCTACATCGTCCAAGGAAATGTCAGTGTTCAGTCCAGACGCACTCTAACCTGTAAACAACAACAATAACAACAACAACAACAACAACTGAACAGCTACCGTACCTTACACTCAATAAAAAGTTTCTCTGTTGTTGCTGCCATAGCAACCAGGAGCCAATCACAGTGCACCACATCAGCGCTGACACATGTTCCAAATCCAGCGTGAAATAAATTTGTTATTGTGAAGAGTATCTTCTGATGAGACAGTGCATTATTATTGTTGTATAGGTTATTTTGAGATACCGCGCTCTTATTGTGAAGGCATGTCTCTTATTTTGACAGTCCTGGCTCTTATTCTGACAGTTTTTGCTCTTATTCTGACGGTTTTAGTTCTTATTTTGACAGTTTTAGCTCTTATTTTGACAGTCCTGGCTTTTATTTTGAGAGTTTTAGCTCTTATTTTTACAGTCCTGGCTCTTATTATGACAGATTTAGCTCTTATTTTTACAGTCCTGGCTCTTATTTTGACAGTTCTGACTCTTATTCTGACAGTCCTGGCTCTTATTTTGACAGGCCCGGCTGCCGGTGAAGTGGATGGCCCCTGAGAGCATCTTTCAGTGCGTCTACACACTGCAGAGCGACGTCTGGTCCTACGGAGTCTTACTGTGGGAGATCTTCTCTCTAGGTAACCATGGCAACATATCTTCTCTCTAGGTAACCATGGCAACATATCTTCTC
This sequence comes from Amphiprion ocellaris, assembly GCF_022539595.1. NCBI lineage: Eukaryota > Metazoa > Chordata > Actinopteri > Pomacentridae > Amphiprion > Amphiprion ocellaris. The sequence continues at coordinate 35,680,461 of NC_072779.1, read as the reverse complement.
TCTAGGTAACCATGGCAACACATCTTCTCTCTGGGTAACCATGTTGACACTGTTCTGGGCGCTACACTACCCATGACATCATAGTGATGTCACATATTTGCATCGGTCACATGGCTTTGCTCTCGTCTCATTGGATGAGCTTTCTGACCCCTCCCCCTCCCCTCTGTGTTCACCTACCCAGGTAAGAGCCCATACCCCAACGTCTCCGTGGATACCAACTTCTACAAGATGATCAAAGATGGCGGCCACATGCGGCGTCCGGACTTCGCCCCCGCTGAGATGTGAGCAGGTGATCAGCTGATCCAGATGGGTGGAGTCAAATGACTGAATGTGACACAGCTCACCTGTGTGGCAGGTATCACCTGATGACGCTCTGCTGGAGCCTGGAGCCCACCGACAGACCCACCTTCAAGGCGATTGGCCAGCTCATCAGCAGGCTCCTCCCCTCCAACAAAGAGGCGTCATCGCATCACAGCGAGCAGGTGAGTCACGTTCCTGAGCGCTCAGTAGTGTCTGACAGGCGTTAAAAACGTTCCTGAGCCCATAGTATTGTCTGACAGGCGTTAAAACGTTCCTGAGCCCTGAGTAGTGTCTGACAGGCGTTAAAACATTTCTGCGCCCTGAGTAGTGTCTGACAGGTGAGGTCACGTACTGAGCCCTGAGTAGTGTGTGACAGGCATTAAACGTTCCTGAGCCCATATTAGTGTCTGACAGGCGTTAAACGTTACTTAGCCCTGAGTAGTTTCTGACAGGCGTTGAAATGCTCCTGAGCCCTGAGTAGTGTCTGACAGGTGTCATAGCGTTCTTGAGCCTTGAGTAGTGTCTGACAGGTGTTAAAACCGACTTGAGCCCTGAGTAGTGTCTGACAGGCATTAAAAAGTTCCTGAGCCCTGAGTAGTGTCTGACAGGCGTTAAAACGTTCATGAGCCCTGAGTAGTGTCTGACAGGTGTCAAAACGTTCCTGAGCCCCGAGTAATGTCTGACAGGCGTTAAAACGTTCCTGAGCCCCGAGTAATGTCTGACAGGCGTTAAAACGTTCATGAGCCCTGAGTACTGTCTGACAGGTGTAAAATGTTCCTGAGCCCTCACTAATGTCTGACAGGCATTAACTTCTTCTTCTGTGGTCAGGCGGCGTACCGAAACATCGACAAATGCTCAGAAGAAGAGGAGGAGGAGGTCGGAGGAGAAACGCTGAAGAGAAGAGAAGGAGAAGAAGGTGAGTGTTTCAGAAACTGTTCCAAGAAACACAAACACATCTGCAGTGATCTCACTTCCTGTCCTGCCCCTCAGAGCGCTACGAGGATGAGGAGGCGGACCCAAAGAACATCTACCAGCTGTCATGATCCGCTCGTCCAATCTGAACTCTCTGAGCACGAGCTGACGTCATGTGACCAATGAATAATGAACGTTCAAAATGAAGCTTATAAACGCTAACACAGCTGATTTACTGAGAATTTTACCAGAAAAAAATATATATATAATTTCTGAGAAGTCAAATAACTAACAACCTCTGTAAATGATTCAAAAATATCCACCAACTAACGTGTTTATTGTTTAATCTTTGAAATCAGTCATGAATGTAATCATTAATCAGTATCGTAATCTCCTGAACTCTGTCAGGTTCTGAGCTTTTCAGCTAAAATGAAAGAATAATTCTGTTTAAATATAATTAGAGGAACCTCTAATAGAACCTCTGTGACAATGAACCAGTGATTGTTTGATCAAACTCTGTAGATTCTTTAAATCCTTTAAACTAAATGAACGGATGTTTTTTATTAGTCGTCTTTCTTCTGTGCACCAAGATCCTCTGATGTTAGGAACTCATCCAGCTTCTGGGTTTACTAAATATATTCTGACTGACAGTCGACTGTTCGTCTTCCTGACATCAGTACAGGTGATCACAGGTGACCTTCTGCCTCCTCAGGTTGTAGCTCCAGACGTGTGCAGTTAGAGGAGATAAAGCTGAAGAACATCTGCTTCTAGGAGATGGACCAGATCTTTCTGACATCTGATCCAACTGAACAGTGATCCGATTGGTTTGACAGGTTATTGATCATGAATCTCTACGATGTTGTTCATGTTTCTGCTTCAATCTGGAGACTCATTGGTTTGAAGCAGCCTGTTGGAGCCACCAGAGCAGCTTCTAGTAGACCTCTGTGGTCCAGACTGGACCTGGTTTGGTCCTCAGGCAGTGAACTGAAGGTTTGATGATTCTTGAAGAGAAACATTTGAGGCTAATGTGCAGCTACTGACCCCAACCCTACTGATAACCAGAGGTTTGGTCTTCAGAGCTTCAGCAGGATTTCTGAAGACATCTGACATGTTCAAGAAGTGAAACAAGTCCAGGTGAGTCCAGTTTCTGAAGGAGCTAGTGTTCGGTTAGAAAGTTCAAATGTCCAGATGTGGCAAACATCTGGCAATGATCTGGCAAACATATAATAAACATCTGGGGAAAAATGACAAACATCTGGTGAACATATGACAAGTATCAGGCAAACATATGACAAGCATATGGCAAACATATGACAAACATCTGGGAAACATCTGGCAAACACATGACAACTATCTGGCAAACATTTGGCAAACATATGACACACATCTGGAAAACATATGGCAAAAATCTGGAAAACACATGACAACCATCTGGCAAACATTTGGCAATCATATGGCAAACATTTGGCAAACATATGGCAAACCTCTGGCAAACCTCTGGCAAACATATGACAAACATATTGCAAACATATGGCAAACATATGACAAACATATGGCAAACATATCACAAACATCTGGCAATCATCTAGAAAACATATGGCAAGCATATGACAAACATATGGCAAACCTATGACAAACATCCGGCAATCATCTGGCAAACATCTGGGTACCATATGGCAAACATCTGGAAAACACATGACTAATATCTGGGGACCATCTGGCAGACATATGACAAACATCTGGGGAACATATGGCACACATCAGGCAGACATCTGGCAAACGTGAGGAACATCTGGCAACCATATGGAAAAACTCTGGCAAACATATGGCAAACATATGGCAACCATATGACAAACATATGACAAACATCTGGCAAACATATAACAAACATCTGGCAAACATAAGACAAACATCTGGGGAACGTCTGGGTAACATATGTCAAACATCTGGCAAACATCTGGGGAACATATGGCAAACATCTGGCAAACATCTGGCAACCATATGGCAAACATCTGGCAAAAATATGGCAACCATATAGCAAACATATGACAAACATCTGGGAAACATTGACAAACATCTAGCAAACATATGACAAACATCTGGCAAACAAATGACAAACATATGACAACCATCTGGCAAACATATGACAAACATATGACAACCATCTGGCAAACATATGGCAAATATCTGGCAAACACATGGCAAACATGACAAACATGGAGAACATATGACAAACATCTGGGGAACATATGGCAAACATCTGGCAAACAAATGACAAATATATAACAAACATCTGGCAAACATATGGCAAACATCTGGTAAGCATATGGCAACCATATGACAAACATGTGACAAACATCTGGGGAACATTGACAAACATGACAAACATCTGGGGAACATATCACAAACATGTGACAAACATCTGGCAAACATATAACAAACATCTGGCAAACATATGGCAAACATATGACAAACATCTGGGGAATATATGACGAACATCTGGGGAACATATGACAAACATCTGGCAAACATCTGGGGAACATATGGCAAACATATGACAAACATCTGGGGAACATATGACAAACATCTGAGGAACATTTGAGGAACATCTGGGGAACATCTGGTAGTTTCTGGAGATGTTTTATTGTTTTCTAACGTCTGAATGTTTCTTTGTTTCCGTCTGTAAACCTGCTGCTCATAAAGTCACAGCAAGGATTCATTTAAGATCCTGCAGGTGAGCCTTGACCTGCCAGGTGAGTGCAGGGGGCGGGGCCTGATTACAGCAGATTACCTGCCAGGTGAGTGCAGGGGGCAGGGCCTGACTACAGCAGATTACCTGACAGGTTTATGTGGTGCACAGGTAGACTTTAGTCTAATCAGCGACAGCAGGAATACAGATGAGCCAGGCAACATCTGAACAACACCAACACTCACAACATTTTTAGAAACATATAAACATGTAAACATACAAACATGTAAACATACATATAAACATGTAAACATTATATAAACATGTAAACATACAAACATGTAAACATACATATAAACATGTAAGCATTCATTGATCCATTATCCACCATTTAATCCTCCTCAAGGTCATGGGGGGCTGGAGTCTATCCCAGCTGAGTGAGGGTGAAGGCAGGGGACACCTGGACAGGTAACAGTCTATCACAGGTTCACCTGGACAGGTAACAGTCTATCACAGGTTCACCTGGACAGGTAACAGTCTATCACAGGGCTACACAGAGACAAACAATCACACCTACGGACAATTTAGATTCTCATCTAAACTAAATATTCATATAAACACGTAAACATCATCTAAACACATGGTTTGTTTGTGTCATGTTGGGATTGTAAACTTTCGTCTGAACAGTCAGAATAATTCTGATCCTTGTTCCCAGCAGCACAAACATCCTTCCTGATTATCAGCTGCTGTATTGATTAATAGCTGCTGTATTGATTAATTGCTGCTGTATTGATTAATAGCTGCTGTACTGATTAATAGCTGCTGTATCAGCAAATAAAAACAAGGAGTGACACAACCATGAGCACAAACACAGAAAACAAAAGAAGTTGTCACAACAACACCACCGAGCTAAAAGCTTGACTGAACAGCCAGGTCTTCAGCTGCCTTTTAAAGGACTCAACAGAATCTGAAGTGCGCAGAGACATTGGCAAAGCATTCCATAGCCTAGGGGCCACTACTTGAAAGGCTCGATCCCCTCTGGTTTTAAAGCGGGTATGGGGAATGACCAGCAATCCTTGGCCTGAGGATCTCAGAGAACGTTTTGGGTTGTAGCAATTTAAAATATCAGAGATATAGGCTGGAGCTTGACCATTCAGAGCTCTAAAAGTGATAACTAAAATTTTAAAAAGAATCCTAAAATGAACTGGGAGCCAGTGAAGTTCTTTTAAAACGGGGGTGATGTGATCTCTTTTTTTAGTGCGGGTTAAGAGCCTTGCAGCAGAGTTCTGAACAGCCTGTAGGCGATGAAGTTCTTTCTGGCTCAAACAGGTAAAAAGGCTGTTACAGTAATCTAAACGTGAAGAAATGAAGGCGTGAATGAACATTTCAAGCTCCGCTTTAGACACCAGAGCTCTCAGTTTAGAAATATTCCTTAGCTGGAAAAGGCAGTTTCTAATTAAATTTTTGGTATGCTGCTCCAGAGACAAGGCAGAGTCAAAGACAACACCCAGATTTCTAAGACTAGACTGGATGGACGAGCCTAAGGTGCCTAAGTGATGCCTAATCAAGGGGATCCTATTTTCTGGGGCAACAATTAGTGTCTCCGTCTTATCTAAGTTCAGTTAAAGAAAATTTCCAGTTAACCAATGATTTATGTTGGTCAAACAGCTGGTTAAGGAAAACAGTTTGTGCAACTCAGTATCCTTAAAGGAGCAGAATAATTGGATATCATCTGCATACAGATGGTAAGAAATATCCTTAAACTGACTAATTAACTTCCCAAGAGGGAGAATATACAATAAAAACAAAATTGTCCTAAAACCGAGCCCTGTGGTACCCCACGTCAGGCATGCCATTTCAGAGAGAATCTGATTAGCAAGGACACTAAAACTTCTGTCAGAGAGGTAAGATGTAAACTATTTCATGACAGAACCAGACAACCCTATCTGTTCAAGTCTATTTATCATTATGTTATGATCAACAGTGTCAAAAGCAGATGACAGGTCCAATAAAACCAGAACCATGTATTCACCAGAGTCAGCTGCCATCATAATGTCACTGGAGACTCTGATCAAGGCCGTTTCAGTGGAATGATTTCTGCGGAACCCTGACTGAAATCTGTCAAGAGCATTAAATTTTTCTAAAAACACAATGAGATTCTCTGCTACCACTTTTTCCATTATCTTAGACAGAAATGGAAGTTTGGGAATAGGCCTGTAGTTTAGAGGTAGTGAGGGGTCTAGATTCGGCTTTTTAAGTACTGGTTCAACAACCGCATGTTTAAAAAAGCTGGGAACCACACCAGTTGAGAGTGAAACATTTATCAATTTCACAATTGTGGGGCCAATAATGTTAAAAACAGTATTAAACAACTTTGTAGGGAGAACATCTGCAGGAGATGAGGAGGGTTTCATTTTCTGAAGCAGAGCAGTGATATCCTGTAGGGTCACAGGGCTAAAGGATGACCACTTAGAAGACAAAGATATACCAAAGTCAGCATTTAAAGAGGACAGTGGAAAAATAGTCTCTCTAATGTTTCTGACCTTGTCAACAAAAAATTGAATAATAGCTGCTGTACTGATTAATAGCTGCTGTATTGATTATCAGTTGCTGCCGTCATACTGAGTCATTTGTCATTTGCAGCTCAATAAAAGCTGATCAGGGATCAGATTCAGAGTCCAACAGGTCAGTCAGCCGCTCAGAGTTTATGAAGTAAACAGACGAAGAAGCAGCAGCTGATCTCGGCAGAGAAACTGACAGGTGTCATACAAGCAGCTGAAGGCTCTCTCTCATCATTTCAATCGATCGGTATTGATCGGTCCTCAGGATGACTCGCCGGCTGTCGTCTCTGGAGGTTCTCCTCAGCGTCGTGGTGCTGCTTCTCCTCGTCTGTTGTGTCGGCCTGATAGTCGTCTCGTATCTCAGCCTGGAGCCTGCAGGTAGACTCACGGTTCAGCCACCGATCGATGACATCAGGGCAGGTATTGATTATGTTGTTGTTGGTGTGGAGGTGCTGAGGAGCCGGGGAGGCTGAGGGGGCGAATGGTGATCAAACAGGGAGCTGAGTTCTCTGAAGAGCTGAAGAACTCCAGCAGTCTGCTCTTCAAGTCTCTGGCCTTCGACGTCCAGCAGCTGGTGAGTTTCATCTGAGAGGAGATGTTTCCTTCTCACAGAACACAAGGCCAGAATATTGATCTGATCAGCTTCATTACTTCAGTCACACATCAAACAGATCAGGTTCCACTGTAAAGTCACTTGACCTCAGTCTAACCTCTGATTGGCTGACAGGTGTCTGAGGCCTTCAGTCTAAGTGAGCTAAAACAGGCATTCAGGTCCTGTCAGGTTCAACGCTTCAGGTCAGATATCTGATCAATAACTACATCATTACTGATCAATCACACATCATTACTGATCAATAATAACATCATTACTTATCAATCACACATCACTACTGATCAATAACACACCACTGATCAATAACTACATCATTACTGATGAATCACACATCATTACTGATCAATAACTACATCATTACTGATGAATCACACATCATTACTGATCAATAACACATCATTACTGATCAATAACACATCATTACTGATCAATAACACATCATTACTGATCTACTGACCAATCACAGATCACTGATCAATCACATTATTACTGATTGATCATGTTGATCAGCTGATGAAGGGACTCATCAGTTGTTTCTTATCCTTATGATATTGATTGATTGATTGATTGATTGATTGATTGATTGATTGATTGATTGATTGATTGATTGATTGATTGATTGATTGATTGATTGATTGATTGATTGGAACTGTGTATCTAATAAATGTGCTGAGGACTTTATTGATGACCTAATCTGAGTTATTGATCACCAGTCGAGGCAGCGTGGTGGTGACCTTTGACCTCTGGTTCGATCAGCTGATCAAGCCCAAGGAGGTGGAGCAGCAGCTGGAGGCGGGGCTTCAGGAGGCCGATGGCGGGGGATTGGTCATTGACAGGAACAGCATCCACATCACAGGTGAGTCTCTGAGGTCACAGTGATGTCATCAGGGAGGTGATGAGGTCACAGTGATGTCATCAGGGAGGTGATGAGGTCACAGAGATGTCATCAATGAGGTGATGAGGTCACAGTGATGTCATCAGTGAGGTAAGGCTTTCAGTCCTGATCAATAAACGGGTAAAACTCTCTGAGGAGTCTGGAAACATGGAGATAGAAGAACATCTACAGGATGAGGAGATGGTAGGAGGTCCAGGAGAGACCAGCTGGAGGTTCTAGAAGATGCTTCAGAAATATCTTCATGAACCTCCAGCTGGTTTCTCCTGAAGCTCCTACGATCACCAGGACCTGATGACTGAGAACCTCTATGGAACTCTGAGGAGACAACATTAGTTCAGAGGTTAACATCTGAGGAGAAATATGGAGATGGAAGAACCTCTTGTGTTTCTGCAGAGAACACTGAGGAGACCACACCTGCAGCGACCAGCACCACACCTGCAGCAGGTAAAACACCTACAGTGACCAGCACCACACCTACAGCAGGTAAAACACCTACAGCAGGTAAAACACCTGCAGCTGCTCCTGTCCAGGTGTGTGGGGTTGTCTCTAACACCTGTGTGCTCCGTGTGCAGTCACCTGTTCTTCCGATGAGATGCTGTGTGCTGATTGGTTGACGTGCGTGGCGACCGATCGGTTGTGTGACGGAGTCCACGACTGTCCCGACGCCTCTGATGAAGCTGCTGCTCACTGCGGTAACCAATCATGTTTCAGGTGTTTCGTCTGGTTCAGGTGTTCAGCCCACCTGTGACGCTGGGATCATTGGATCATTCCTGTCTCCATAGCAACCATGTGTGACGGACAGTTTGTGCTCAGAGGACCGAACGGATCGTTCAGTGTGACGGAGTCTGACATGAAGAACATCAGCACCTTCTGCCGCTGGATCATCAGGTAGATACACAACAATAACACAATCACTGCACAATATAGCACAACAAGACCACAGCATAACACAAGAAGACCACAATGTAACACAACAAGACCACAATGTAACACAACAAGCCCACAATGTAACACACACTGCAATGTTACTGTGTGTTACAGTATGTGTTACAATATTACAGTGTGTGGTGCAGTGCACACACTATATTATTGTAATACACACGGTCACACACTGCAGTACACACTAACACTGTAACACACTGTGACACTGTAGCACACTGTAACATACACTGTAAAACACACACTGTAAGACACTGTAACACACTATAGCACACTGAAACACAGAGTGTAACACATGGCAACACTGTAACACACTGTAGCACACTGTAACACTGTAACACACACTGAAACACAGACTATAACACACTGTAAAACTGTAACACACTGCAACACATTGTAACACACTGTAACAAACACTAACACATTGTAACACATTGTAGCACAGTAACACACACCGTAACACACCGTAACACACTGTAACAAACACCGTAACACACTGTAACACATTGTAACACCGTAACACACTGTGACACTGTAACACACAATGTAGCACAGTAACACACGCTGTAACACACTGTAACACACTGTAACAAACACTGTAACACACTGTAACATTGTAACACACTGTAACACATTGCTGTGGTGTTCTCAGGGTTGATACAGGACTGTCTATTCGCCTAGACTTCCCTCAGTTTGAAACTGAAGAACAGATCGACACTCTCAGACTGTACGAAGGCGTGGGACCGGACAAAGTGCTCACAGGTGAGCTGAACACCTGGTTCTCCTCCTTCACCTGTCCACACTTTATCTGACGTGTTAACTTGATTTTGATTGGCAGCTGAGCTCTCAGGCTTCACCCCCCCCGGGACTGCGTGGCTGCTGACCGACCAGTCGACTGTAGAGTTTTTCTCTGATGACATCGTCACTCTGCCAGGGTTTAAGGCGACTTACAGCGCCACCAATCTGTCCAACCTGTCCGGTAAGAGTTCCTAGCAGAGGGGTGGGGTTAGGGATCCAGCTTCCTGTCTGTAACACACACTGTAACACACTGTAACACACATGTAAGATACATGTAACACACACTGTAACACAAAGTAACACTGTAACACACATCGTAACACATAGTAACACTGTAACACACATCGTAACACACACTGTAACACACTGTAACACACATGTAAGATACATGTAACACACACTGTAACACAAAGTAACACTGTAACACACATCGTAACACATAGTAACACTGTAACACACATCGTAACACATAGTAACACTGTAACACACATCGTAACATACACTGTAACACACACATTGTAACACACACTGTAACACACACTGAAACATACACTGCAATATACTGTAACACTCACTTTAACACACATTGTAACACACACTGTAGCACACTGTAACACACACACATTGCAACACACACTGTAACACACTGTAACACACTGTAACACACACTGTAACACTGTAGCATACTGTAACACACATTGTAACACACGCTGTAACACACTGTGGCACACTGTACCACACACTGTAACACACACTGTAACACACACTGTAACACACACTGTAACACACACAGTAACACACACTGTAACACAGTAACACAGTAAGACACTGTAGCACACTCTCTGAGGGTTGGGTTAGTGATGCAGCTTCCTGTCTGTCCTTCCTGTTGCTGTTCTCAGACCAGGAGAAGCTCAGCTGCAGCTTCGAGGATGGCATGTGTTTCTGGAGGCAGCTGCAGGACCACGACTCCAACTGGATCCGAACCCGTGGCTCCACAATGCCCCCCAACACCGGCCCCAGCGGGGACCACACGCTGGAGAACGGCTCAGGTGAGTTCCAGGTCAGTCCTGATCAGAGCTGATCAGATCAATAGAAGGTGACACTGATCCGCTGGTGTTGGACTCTCAGGTTTCTACATCGTCACTCCTCTGAACCCCAGCCAGCAGCCCAAGACCTTCAGGATCCACAGCCTCCCTCTGACTCCGCCCACACAGCCCATGTGTATGAGCTTCTGGTAAACAACAAGCAATAAACAAACACACATGGAAGCAATGGAAAACAAGCAAACATAGAAATAACAGAAAATAAACAAAAACATCAAAGCAACTTTATGAAACAAATACAAATGTAAACAATATAAACAAACACACATGTAAACAACATAAACACATAAGCTGCGTGTTCACTAGATGTGAATTTCCTGCACGTCAACGCACCGCATCTGAAAATCGTACAGACGGTGGGCAGTCACTAGTGGACCACAACATGGTCACATGACAGCGTTGAGTAACAGCAGGCCGCTACGTGGTCACGTGACCGAGCTTTCAGCTGGACAGTCCGACAGATGAGTCAGATAAACACAGCGGCTCGGCCGCAACCTTTCCCTTTTATTTCAAAAACACTTCAGCGAAAAATATTTCTGAAAGCATTTGAGGCAGAAATAATCTGTGCAGCAGCTGAATCTGTCCTGGTTTTATGTCACCGACACCTAGTTTAGATGTTTGAGGACAGTTTCACGATGTGTGGAATCTCCGCACGCCGCATCCAATTTGCATAAAGTAGGAGTCCAGTCTACTTTATGCAAATGAGCTGCAGGTAAACACACCGGATCAGCTGGAAACACACCGCAACCGGACCAGCATGCCACATGCACTATGTTTCGAGCTGTGAGCTGCTGTGTTTATCCGACTCATCTGTCGGACTGTCCAGCTGAAAGCTCGGTCATGTGACCATGTAGCAGCCCGCTGTTGCTCAGCTTTGTCATGTGACAATGTTGTGATCCACTAGTGACCACCCGCCATCTGTGTGATTTTTAGATGTGGTGCGTTGCCGTGCAGGAAAATCACATGTAGTGGACACGCACCTATACACATGTAATACAACATAAAAAAATATACATGTAAACAACATAAATACATGCACACATAAAAATAGAAGCAAGTCAGGTCAACATTTTTATTTAACAGATCGAAAAACAACCAAAGGTTGACCAAAATATTTCAAGGTTGAAGATAGAAACGAAATATGATCTGTGAAGAAAATATACAGAACAAGATAAACAACATGTCAAGGTATCAACGCTCAACTTCAGATAAAAGCAGAGAGAACATCTGTCTTCATTAGGAGCTTGAAGGTATCTAGGTATTTGAACAGGTAAACGGTTCCACAGACTGCAGCCACAGAGGAGGAACAGTCACCTCTGTGTCTAGGAGCTTTAAGGACCGTCTGACTGGCCGACCACAGAGCTAATGCATGAACATGTAAAAGCCCAGATGAATAAGAAGATGCCAACTCATTTAACACCTTAATAGCAAGCAATAAAATCTTAGAAACAATCCTGAAGCAACAGGAAGCTGGTGGAGCTAAAACTGGATTGATGTTCTCCCGTTTCTTAGTTCCTGTTAGAACCCAGCAGCAGCGTTTAGGACCAGAAAGAATCTGATCCAGACCACATCCAGAGGTCTATGATAGTCCAGTCTGGATGTAATGATCCAGACCAAATCCAGAGGTCTACAATAGTCTAGATGTGATGATCCAGACCACATCAGAGGTTTATAATAGTCTAGTCTAGATGAGATGAAGGCATGTTTGACTCTCAGAGTCCCTGGGGACAGATAGGACTTTACTTTGGTCAACAGTCTCAACTGAAAGAATCCAGTTTTAACAACAGAACTGATCTGATCTGTTTGTCAAATTTAAAAGCACAATGAAAAATCACACCCAGATATTAGAAAAGGGTCAATCATGGACATCTAGAAGGCCGAGAGCACGAGACACAGTCAACTGATAGGTCTGGACGGGTAAAACAACAACTTCTCAGATTTGGTTGAGACAACAATGAATGTCCAACATGATTCAGATCTTCTGGCTGCAGTGAACCACTAACCTGCAGGTAAATCTGTTCATCATCTGCAAACAGTAAAAGGAAACATTAGGTTTGTTAATTAACAGGAGCCTAAAATGGTCCAAGCAAATGTAAATAAAACCATTGAAACATCTAAACAAACAAACAAACATGGAAATAAAAACAAACCAAAAGGTTAACAAAAATAAGTCATTCAACAAATTAGTGTTGTGGAAGTTCAGCGAGGTCCAGAGAGGATGAGGAGGTCCAGAGAGGATGAGAAGGTCCAGAGAGGATCAGGAGGTCCAGAGAGGATGAGGACGTCCAGAGAGGATGAGAAGGTCCAGAGAGGATCAGGAGGTCCAGAGAGGATGAGGAGGTCCAGAGAGGATCAGGAGATCAGATGATTCAGGCTGAGAGGTTTCCTGATGTCAGGAGGAGAGACACCGACAGAGTAGCAGAACATGAAAGCATCAGGTCTGAGGTTCTCTCTGAACTTTGGGTTTATGTTGTAGTTGGGAGAAGGTCAGATTTAGACTACAGACCAACACTGAACAGATCATACCCGACCTCCTGCAGCGTCTGTCCATCTGACATTAGCATGAAGGTGACTCAAAGCTAAAGTAGCACCAACAATAAACTAGTAAACAACAACAACATGGAAACACGTGTCCTCAGGTAACTAGTAAACAATCACAACATGTAAACACCTGTCCTCAGGTACCACATGTTTGGAGACGACGTCCACCGTCTCAGAGTCCTGCTGCTGCCGTTGCCATGGCAACCCGAATCTGCCGCCACCGTGCTCTTCCAGAAGGACGGTAACTATGGCAACACCTGGAACTATGGCCAGGTGACCCTCAATCTGACATTAAAGGCCACGGTCAGTGATATCACGTCTCCCTAGTGGCATCACATCGGTCAGGAAGGTTCTGATCAGCTGACCTCTGACCTCTGCAGGTGACCTTTGAAGCGCTGAAGAAAGAAGGCGTGTTCAACGACATCGCTCTGGATGACATCATGCTGACATCTGCTCCATGTGGCCCCGCCCCCCCTGAGCCAACCAATGTAATGCCTCCGATGACCCCGCCCCCCATACCAGGTGAGATTAACTGCACACCTGAGCACCACCAGGCACACACCTGTGCTGTCGATCCATTCTGACTCCGCCCCTTCTGTTCTCTGATTGGTCCAGCTGACTGTGGAGGACCGTTCGACCTCTGGGAGCCAAACTCCACCTTCAGCTCCCCAAACTACCCACAATCCTACGGGAACCAAGCAGAGTGTGAGTACGCCTGCATCCTACCTGTACCTCCCATTACACCTGTACTTTCTACTTCTACCTGTACTTACACTTCTACTTCTACCTGTACTTAGAGTTTTTATTGATAGATGTACTTATACTTTTTACTCATACCTGTACTTAGAGTTTTTATTCATACATGTGCTTCTACCTGTTCTTCTACCTGTTCTACTGCTACATGTATTCTTGTATTTGTGTTTATAAATGTTGCTTCCAGACCCACTGATCCTGACTTCCTGTTGTGTACTGAGCATGTGCGACATGTTTACCTGGTGGTATTTACCCATGATGCTCTGCTACAGGTGTGTGGACCCTTCATGCTGCGGAGGGCCACAACATTCAGCTCCACTTCCTGGACTTTGACGTGGAGGCGACCTATGATGTGGTGGAGGTGCGGGATGGGGTGGGGCCGAACTCCACCTTACTGGGTGAGAAGCATTTTACCCACAATCCTCTGCAGCTTCTTCCTGACTTATACCTGTGCAGGTGACTTTATCCTGCTTTAGGTATTTACCTGGAGTTGTTTTCTTCTTTCAGCTGTTCTCACCGGTAGCGATGGCCCTGCCCATGACCTGTTCTCAACAGCCAATCAGATTATAGTACGGTTCTCTACGGATAAGTCGGGTTTTGGTCGGGGCTTCAAAGCCAACTTCACCTCCGGGGTCCATCTGGGGGCACCAGGTGAGTGTCTGAGGTCAGAGGTCAGCTTTATTAAACCTCTGAATATGAAACCAGTCAGAACCATCAGGACGTCCTGATCAGATGTTCTGTCTCATCATGTATTGATTATTGATTGAATGTATTCTGTGTCAACAGCTCTGTGTACAGGTGGTCAGTTCCAGTGTCAGACAGGAAGCTGTATCCATGGTGACGGTCTGTGTGACAGCGTGGTTGACTGTCCTGATGCATCTGATGAAGCCGACTGTAGTGAGCACTGATACTGATTATTAGTAATGTAGGAGATCAATAACTGATTATTATGATTGTAGCTAATAACTAGCTAATTAATAACTAGCTATTTAATTACTAGCTAACTAATAACTAATTAACTAATAACTAGCTAACTAATAACTAGTTAACTAATAACTAGCTAACTAATAACTAACTTGCTAATAACTAGCTAACTAATAACTAGCACTTTGTGTTTGTGTCTCAGTCGTGCTGCAAGTGAACGGTTCCAATCGGCTTCAGTTTCAGCTCAACTCGTCTCTGTTCACCGTGTGTGGTGACACCTGGAGCTCCCACCTGTCCAACTTCACCTGTCAGTACCTGGGATACAGGTAAACTCACCTCTCAGTGTCTGGGGTACATGTAAACTCACCTGTCAATACCTGGGGTACAGGTAAACTCAGGTGTCAGTACCTGGGGTACAGGTAAACTCAGGTGTCAGTACCTGGGGTACAGGTAAACTCAGATGTCAGACAGGTCAGTGGCTGAATGAAGAGTTCCTTACGTCTGGTTTCTGATGTGCAGGACCGGAGAAACCTCTCTGCTGCCGGCTCTGCCTCAGGATTCCCCATTTGTAACCATCACAGTCACCAGTAACAGAACACTGGAAACCATCGTCAGGTACGGAACACCAGAACCAGAAAAGGAAACAGGACTTCCAATAAAACCATAGTGAGAACCAAGACTAGACTCAGGACTAGGACTTAAACTCAACTAGAGGCTGACCATGACAATGACATTGTTCATACATGATTTAACATTGGTCATACGTGACATGATGTTGTGTATACGTGACGTGGTTCATACGTGACGTTTTTCATAGGTGACGTGGTTCATACGTGACGTGGTTCATAAATGACGTGGTTCATACGTGACATGGTTCATACGTGACCTGGTTCATACATGACATGGTTCATATGTGACGTGGTTCATACGTGACATGGTTCATACGTGGCATGGTTCATACGTGACGTTGTTCATACATGACATGGTTCATACGTGACATGATGTTGTATATACATGACGGGGTTCATTTGTGATGTTTTTCATAGGTGACGTGGTTCATACGTGACGTTGTTCATACATGACATGGTTCATACGTGACGTTGTTCATACATGACATGGTTCATACGTGACGTGGTTCATACGTGATGTTCATACATGATGTGGTTCACACGTGATGTTGTTCATACGTGACACGGTTCATACATGACGTGGTTCATACGTGATGTTCATACGTGACGTGGTTCATACGTGACGTGGTTCATACGTGACATGGTTCATACATGGCATGGTTCATATGTGATGTTGTTCATACATGACATGGTTCATATGTGATGTGGTTCATACGTGACATAGTTCATAGTGACATGGTTCATACGTGACGTTGTTCATACATGACATGGTTCATACGTAACATGGTTCATACGTGATGTGGTTCATACGTGACGTGGTTCATATGTGACATGGTTCATACATGACATGGTTCATACTTGACATGCTTCATACGTGATGTTGTTCATACATGACATGGTTCATACGTGGCATGGTTCATATGTGACATGGTTAATACGTGATGTGTTTCATACGTGACGTGGTTCATACGTGACATGGTTCATACGTGGCATGGTTCATACGTGACGTGGTTCATACGTGATGTGGTTCATACGTGATGTTGTTCATACATGACATGGTTCATACGTGATGTGGTTCATACGTGATGTGGTTCATACGTGACATGGTTCATACATGACATGGTTCATACTTGACATGCTTCATACGTGATGTTCATACATGACATGGTTCATACATGGCATGGTTCATATGTGACATGGTTAATACGTGATGTGTTTCATACGTGACGTGGTTCATACGTGACATGGTTCATAAGTGGCATGGTTCATATGTGACGTGGTTCATACGTGATATGGTTCATACGTGATGTTGTTCATACATGACATGGTTCATACGTGATGTGGTTCATACGTGACAGTTCATAGTGACATGGTTCATACGTGACGTTGTTCATACATGACATGGTTCATACGTAACAGGGTTCATACGTGATGTGGTTCATACGTGACGTGGTTCATACGTGACATGGTTCATACATGACATGGTTCATACTTCACATGCTTCATACGTGATGTTGTTCATACATGACATGGTTCATACGTGGCATGGTTCATATGTGACATGGTTAATACGTGATGTGGTTCATACGTGACGTGGTTCATACGTGACATGGTTCATACGTGGCATGGTTCATACGTGACGTGGTTCATACGTGATATGGTTCATACGTGGCATGGTTCATTCGTGATGTGGTTCATATGTGACGTTGTTCATACGTGACCTGGTTCATACATGATGTTCATACGTGATGTGGTTCATACATGACGTTGTTCATACGTGACGTGGTTTCTTGCAGTGGGACCTGCAGCAGGGACCAGGTGGTCTCTCTGAGCTGTAACAACCAACGTGAGTATCTCAGCTGTTCAGAGCTCTTCAGGTGATCTTCAGGTGCATCGTGTTTGACGTGAAGGATGAACCTGAGTCTGTGTTTCAGCCTGTGGAGTCCGTCTGGCCTCGAATGTCACAAGTGAGTCGGACCAATCAGAGGACAGAGTGCCTGGTCAAGGTAGGTAAAAGGTAAACCTGAGCAGGAACTAGAGAGGAACGAATAGAATGAGGAATAGAATCAGACCTGATAGATTCAGTCTGAATGCTTCACCTGAGTGTTTGTACCTGTCAGGCCGAGTGGTGGGCGGGGTTAACGCTATGGAGGGGGCGTGGCCATGGATTGTGTCTCTGCAGTGGCGGGGGCATCATCGCTGTGGAGCCTCTCTGATTGGCCGGGATTGGCTGCTGACTGCTGCACACTGCGTCTACGGGTGAGTCTGTCCAATCAGCGGTATGACATGAAAACTACACCTGTCCAGGTGAGCTCCGTCCTCTCTGAGTCAGAGGTTTAGATTAAAGAGCATCTTCTAACGCATGTTTAATCTCCACCATTTCCATCTGTTAGTCAGGTCTGACCAGACTTCTGTGATCACGCTGCTGCTTTCAGTCACTTTTAGGAACCCTGATGACTTTCTGAACCTCTAACCTGTGGACTCCTCTGAACCCTCAGCTGTGGGTTAGACTTCAGCCTGCAGGTGGTGCCGGCAGTAACTAATGATGAACACATGATGTCTCTGCAGGAAAAACATCCACCTGCAGTCCTGGGAGGCTGTGTTCGGACTCCACTCTCAGATCCACAGTGACTCTGAGCACGTTCAGACCCGACGAGTGGATCGCGTGATCTTCCACAGAAAGTACGACAGGATCACCAAGCAGGCCGACATCGCCATGATGCACCTGCAGCAGCCAATCAGCTTCACCGGTATGTACCAGTCAGCCGATCAGCTTCATCGGTCAATACCAATCAGCCAATCAGCTTCACCGGTCAATACCAATCAGCCAATCAGCTTCACCGGTCAATACCAGTCAGCCAATCAGCAACACCGTCCTGTAGGACTCAAACCTGCAGACAACACTTGAGAATAAACACCTGCCTGTGTGTGTGTGTGTGTGTGTGTGTGTGTGTGTGTGTGTGTGTGTGTGTGTGTGTGTGTGTGTGTGTGTGTGTGTGTGTGTGTGTGTGTGTGTCAGATTGGGTCCAGCCGGTGTGTTTAGCAGCTGAAGGTCAGAGTTTCACAGCAGGAAGAAAATGTTTCATCGCTGGATGGGGACGACAGACTGAAGGAGGTGAAACACACACAGTAACACACACACACACACACACACACACAAACATACACACACAGCAATATATACACACATACACACACCTACACAGGCACACACACACACACGCACGCACACACACAGTAACACAGTAACACACACACAGTAACACACACACACAGCAACACACACATACACACACACACACACACAGTAGCACACAGTAACACACACACAAACATACACACACAGCAATATATACACACACATACACCTACACACGCCCACACACACACACACACACACACACACAGTAACACACACACACACACAAACATACACACACAGCAATATACACACACACACAGTAATACACACACAGTAACACACACACAGTAACACAGTAACACACACACACAGTAACACACACACACAGCAACACACACATACACACTCACACACACACACACACACACACACACACACACACACACACACACACACACACACACACACACACACACACACAGTAACACACAGTGACACACAGTAACACACAAACATGAACCATGATGGAACATGACGTTCTCTATGATCCATGGTGGAACATGAGGTTCTCTCTATGAACCATGGTGGAACATGATGTTCTCTCTATGAAACATGGTGGAACGTGATGTTCTCTATGATCCATGGTGGAACATGATGTTCTCTCTATGAACCATAGTGGAACATGATGTTCTCTCTATGAACCATGGTGGAACATGACGTTCTCTATGAACCATGGTGGAACATGACGTTCTCTCTATGAACCATGGTGGAACATGACGTTCTCTATGAACCATGGTGGAACATGACATTCTCTGTCAGGTCCGACCCCAGACATTCTCCAGGAGGCCCAGGTTCCTCTGGTGGATCAGAACCAGTGCCAGCAGCAGCTCCCTGAGTACTCCATCACCTCCAGCATGCTGTGTGCCGGATACCCTGAGGGAGGGGTGGACTCTTGTAAGGTGAGCTCACCTGGACTCTTTTACATCACTCACCTGGAACAGCAGGTGTGACAGGTGATCTGAGCGCTGGTTGGTTGTTCAGGTTTGCAGGGTAACATAGCTCCTCCTGTTTGTCTCTGATCTGTTTAAATAAAGTTTTCCTGCTGTTTGAACCTGCAGGGCGACTCCGGCGGTCCGCTGGTGACGCTAGACGACGGACGCTGGACTCTGATTGGTCGGTGACACGCCCACAGACAGACACACAGCGATACATCACACAGTAAACTGAGGAAACTCTGCTCTCTGATTGGCTCCCACAGGTGTGACCTCGTATGGGAGGGGCTGTGGACGTCCACAGTCACCTGGAGTCTACGCCCGAGTCTCAGCCTTCTCCTCCTGGATCGCCCAGACCAGACGCTCCTCCTCACACCTTCGCACCTCACCCTGAACCTCTTCTCCAGCGACCAATCAAGAATCAGATCACCAGATGTTGTATCCAAACTCACAAATAAACCATCAAATGTGTCAAAACTGATTTAAAAGACTGAAAAACCAATAAAACGTTAAGAAAACTTCAGATTCTGATTCATTTCTTCTCTAACATCAGCAGCAGCCAGGACATGAAATGAAGAAGGAGTAGAAGAAGAATAAATGGTGTTCTGGAGGCTGATAGGACCAACAGGTGGTGGAGAAGGTGGTGGTGCTCTCTATGGAGGACTACTGACTCCTGAAGCTTCCTCAGGAGATGCTGCCTCTGGTGACGTCTCCTGATATTCTCCTCCTCCCCTTAGAGGAGAGCTCCAGCTTCCTGTCAGAGATAGTCCCAGATCTTTGTTGTCCTCCACCAGCTCAGCAGGCCTTCCATGGATGGTGGTGGTGACAGCTGGAGCCATCTGCTGGTTGGAGAAGGTCACCATCATCTCTGGGTTTATGTGATGTTCAGCTCCATCAGTCCACTGAGGAGGTCCTGAGCAGAGACAAGAGGACAAAGGCATCCGCATGTTTGACCAGTAGGGAACTGGGCTGGAGATCTGTAGTCATCTGGGTAGATCAGGGGTGTCCAACATGCGGCCCGTGGGCCAAAAGCATCCCTCCAGAGGGTCCAATCCAGCCCTCAATGTGTAAAAATTCCAGAAAAGACATTAACTGCAGATTGTAAATTAGTAAAACTATAAATTTAAAATAATTTCTAGACCATGACAAGTTGTTTGGATCAGAAAGTAAAATACTAGATTGTTCTTTGTTCTTTAGTGTCTCAGTTTTGTAATATTTTGTCTTGTTTTTGTCTTTTTTGTTGTTTTTTGTCTCACTTGTGTGTCTATTTTTTTGTCATTTTTGAATTTTTTTTACTAGTTTTTTGTCGTGTGTCCATTTTTTTGTCGCTTTTTAACGTTTTAAATTTTTTTCTCGTTTTTGTTTTATTTGGTGTTGTTTGTCTCGTTTTTGTCATAGATAGATAGATAGATAGATGATAGATAGATAGATAGATAGATAGATAGATAGATAGATAGATAGATAGATAGATAGATAGATAGATAGATAGATAGATAGATAGATAGATAGATAGATAGATAGAAAGATAGATAGATAGATAGATAGATAGTTGGGGTGGCATGGTTCAGTGGGTAGAGTGGCCGTCTTGTAAGTGGAGGGTTGCTGGTTCGATCCTCGCCTGGTGAGCTCATGTCCAGGTCTCCCTGAGCAAGACACCGAACTCCTAACTGCTCCTGATGGGTTGTGGTTAATGCCTTGCATGGCAGCTTCCGCCATCAGTGTGTGAATGGGTGAATGTGATGTATAATGTAAAGCGCTTTGGGTATTGTTTCCGCTGTAGTAAAGCGCTATATAAATACAGACCATTTACCATAGATAGATTGATACGTTATTAATGCCGGGGGAAATTCAAGTTCAATATTTTGTCTTGTTTTTGTTGTCTTTTGTTGATTTTTGTCTAACTTTTGTCACTTTGTGTCTCATTTTTGTCGTTTTGTGTTTCCTTTTTGTCTCAAGTTATGTTTTTTGTCTCATTTTTGTCATTTTGCATCTCATTTTTGTAATATTTTGTCTTGTTTTCGTTGTTTTTTGTCTTTTTTAAATCAGATTTTTGTGGTTTTGATCCTCCAGTAAATCCTCTCTGGTTCAGTTCCAGATGACTAAATGTTGTGTTCCTTTGTCGACACTCTGTGATCTGGAAGTTGTATTGTGGAAATGATGAACTGAGGCTGAATGTTGATGAAAATGAATTTATTTTTCTGCATAAATTTCAGGTTGTTCCTGATGTTTAGTGAAAAGATAATTCCTTACATGTGAACATTTTCGCACTAAAACAAAGGAATCATTAGGAGTTGTGGTTATTTGTAGGTTATTATGCTGTGGAATTTACTGGTTTTACTGGTTGCTGGACTAAGATGATTCAGACTCTCCTGGTCTCTGGTCCTCCTCAGGGCTCAGAAACGGCCTGATTCTGTCCTCTGGGTAGGACTGATTGTTCCACCTGCAGGCCGCTGGGGGCGCTAGTGAGCTGAGTGTTCCTCAGACAGAAGAAGAAGAAGAAGTAGCAGCGGCGCGTCGTCAGGAAGTGCAGTCGGCAGCGTCGGTGTTTTCAGGTGAGCCTAAACTTGCAGTTTTGACCGTTTTCATCCTTTTAACCTCCTTCAGTCGTAGCAGCGGTGACATCACGCTGAGCTGTGACGTACGAGGCGGCTGACGTCATGGCGACAGTCCGCAGCTGACTGTTAGCTTAGCATTTCGCAGCTAGTTAGCATGTAGCTCCGTTCACAGAGACCGGGAAGCTAAAACAGCTAGCTCAGGTGTTTGTTTACTGTTTGTTTACCGTTTGTTGTCGTCAAACTACCCGTTTAGAAGTCTGTTTAGAAAAATGCAGATTCAGTGTTCAGGAGGTTTTACTGAAACAGATCCATAAATGTGATCAATGATCGATAGATGTGATCGATGATCTATAAATGTGATCGATCAGAGTCTGGAGGATTCAACTCGAACCTATAAAAACCCACTTTGCTCTGAAACTCTTTGATTTCTGTTCGTCATCAAAACTGTTTTATTAGAACCAATCAGAGCAGCTTCTGATGATGACGATGCCATCCAGTCAGCTGATCAACAATAAGATACGACAAAGAAACCTTTAACAAACTGGTTCTGTTTGGATGCAGAGCTCCTAAAACTCAGAGAACATGAAGAATAAAAACAATAATAATAAAAACAACAATGATAACAATAGTAATAATAAAAACAACAGTAATAACAATAATTATAATAAAAACAACAATAATAGCAGTAATAACAACAACAGAACAGTGGTGTTCTCCTGGATGTTCTCCACGGTGCTGAGGGACCTCCAGAAGGTCACCATCATCTCCTTGGTTTGGTCCATGTTGAGCAGCAGGTTGTTCTCCCGAGGTCTTTATCTTCTTCTCTGGACATGGACTCCTCACTTCCCCTGACTGTCCACCACTGTGGAGTCCTCCATGTCCACTGCTGCCATGTCCTGATGATCTGGATCTCCTGATCACCACTGTGGTCAGCAGGATGGAGATGGACGGGCTGTGGTCTCAGTCAGAAGGTCCAGGATCCAGAGACATGGAGGTGTTCAGGTCCAGGAGGAGGAGAAACTAACGTGACGTAGAACCAGAAACTAACATGACGTAGAACCACAACTGAACGTGATATAGAACCAGAAACTAACATGACGTAGAACCAGAAACTAACATGATGTAGAACCACACACTAACATGACGTAGAACCTCAAACTAACATGACATAGAACCACAAACTAACATGACATAGAACCAGAAACTTACATGACGTAGAACCAAAAACTAAAGAGACGTAGAACCAGAAACTAACATGACGTAGAACCAGAAACTAACATGATGTAGAACCACAAACTAACATGACGCAGAACGACACACTAACATGACGTGGAACCACAAACTAACGTCACGTAGATCCAGAAACTAACATGATGTAGAACCACAAACTAACCTGACAGTAGAACCAGAAACTAACATGACGGTAGAACCAGAAACTAACATGACGTAGAACCAGAAACTAACATGATGTAGAACCACAAACTAACATGTTGGTTGAATCACAAACTAACATGACGTAGAACCACAAACTAACATGACGTAGAACCACAAACTAACATGACGTAGAACTAGAAACTGGCATGATGGTTGAACCAGAAACTAACATGACATAGAACCACAAACTAACCTGACAGTAGATCCACAAACTAACATGACGGTAGAACCAGAAACTAACATGATGTAGAACCAGAAACTAACATGATGGTAGAACCAGAAACTAACATGTAGAACCAGAAACTAACATGAAGAACCAGAAACTAAGATGACGTAGAACCAGAAAGTAACATGATGGTAGAACCACAAACTAACATGTAGAACCAGAAACTAACATGATGTAGAACCACAAACTAACAAGATGTAGAACCAGAAACTAAATTGATGGTAGAACCAGAAACTAACATGATGTAGAACCAGAAACTACCATGATGTAGAACTAGAAACTAACCTGACGTAGAACCAGAAACTAACATGATGGTAGAACTACAAACTAACATGATGATAGAACCAGAAACTAACATGATGTAGAACGACAAACTAACAAGATGTAGACCCACAAACTAACATGACGTAGAACCACAAACTAACATGATGGTAGAACCAGAAACTAACATGATGTAGAGCCAGAAACGAGCAAGATGGTAAAACCAGAAACTAACATGACAGAGAACCAGAAACTAACATGATGGTAGAACCAGAAACTAACATGATGGTAGAACCAGAAACTAACATGTAGAACCAGAAAGTAACATGATGTAGAACCAGAAACTAACATGATGGCAGAACCAGAAACTAACATGATGGTAGAACCACAAACTAACATGATGGTAGAACCACAAACTAACATGAAGAACCACAAACTAACATGTTGGTAGAACCACAAACTAACATGATGGTAGAACCAGAAACTAACGTGATGTAGAAACACAAACCAACATGATGTAGAACCAGAAACTAACATGTAGAACCAGAAACTAACATGATGGTAGATCCAGAAACTAATATGACGGTAGAACCACAACCTAACATGACGGTAGAACCAGAAACTAACATGACGGTAGAACCAGAAACTAACATAAAGCAGAACCAGAAACTAACATGATGGTAGAACCAGAAACTAACATGATGTTGAACGAGAAACTAACATGAGGTAGAACCGGAAACTAACATGACATAGAACCGGAAACTAACATGATGTAGAACCAGAAACTAACATGATGATAGAACCAGAAACTAACATGATGTAGAACGAGAAACTAACAAGATGTAGACCCACAAACTAACATGACGTAGAACCACAAACTAACATGATGGTAGAACCAGAAACTAACATGATGTAGAGCCACAAACGAGCATGATGGTAAAACCAGAAACTAACATGACAGAGAACCAGAAACTAACATGATGGTAGAACCAGAAACTAACATGATGGTAGAACCAGAAACTAACATGACGTAGAACCAGAAACTAGCATGATGGTAGAACCAGAAACTAACATGATGGTAGAACCACAAACTAAAATGATGGTAGAACCACAAACTAACATGAAGAACTACAAACTAACATGTTGGTAGAACCAGAAACTAACGTGATGGTAGAACCAGAAACTAACGTGATGTAGAAACACAAACCAACATGATGTAGAACCAGAAACTAACATGTAGAACCAGAAACTAACATGATGGTAGATCCAGAAAGTAACATGACGTAGAACCAGAAACTAACATGATGTAGAACCACAAACTAACATGACGGTAGAACCACAAACTAACATGACGGTAGAACCACAACCTAACATGACGGTAGAACCAGAAACTAACATGACGGTAGAACCAGAAACTAACACAAAGCAGAACCAGAAACTAACATGATGGTAGAACCAGAAACTAACACAAAGCAGAACCAGAAACTAACATGATGGTAGAACCAGAAACTAACATGATGGTAGAACCAGAAACTAACATGTAGAACCAGAAACTAACATGACGTAGAACCAGAAAGTAACATGATGGTAGAACCACAAACTAACATGTAGAACCAGAAACTAACATGATGTAGAACCACAAACTAACAAGATGTAGAACCAGAAACTAACTTGATGGTAGAACCAGAAACTAACATGATGTAGAACCAGAAACTAACATGATGTAGAACTAGAAACTAACCTGACGTAGAACCAGAAACTAACATGATGGTAGAACTACAAACTAACATGATGATAGAACCAGAAACTAACATGATGTAGAATGAGAAACTAAAAAGATGTAGACCCACAAACTAACATGACGTAGAACCACAAACTAACATGATGGTAGAACCAGAAACTAACATGATGTAGAGCCAGAAACTAGCACGATGGTAAAACCAGAAACTAACATGACAGAGAACCAGATGCTAACATGACGGTAGAACCAGAAACTTACATCATGGTAGAACCAGAAACTAACATGTAGAACCAGAAAGTAACATGATGTAGAACCAGAAACTAACATGACGTAGAACCAGAAACTAAAATGATGTTGAACGAGAAACTAACATGAGGTAGAACCGGAAACTAACATGACATAGAACTGGAAACTAACATGATGTAGAACCAGAAACTAACATGATGGTAGAACCACAAACTAACATGTAGAACCAGAAACTAACATAATGGTAGAACCAGAAACTAACATGATGTAGAATGAGAAACTAAAAAGATGTAGACCCACAAACTAACATGACGTAGAACCACAAACTAACATGATGGTAGAACCAGAAACTAACATGATGTAGAGCCAGAAACTAGCACGATGGTAAAACCAGAAACTAACATGACAGAGAACCAGATGCTAACATGACGGTAGAACCAGAAACTAACATCATGGTAGAACCAGAAACTAACATGTAGAACCAGAAACTAACATGTAGAACCAGAAACTAACATGATGTAGAACCAGAAACTAACATGACGTAGAACCAGAAACTAAAATGATGTTGAACGAGAAACTAACATGAGGTAGAACCGGAAGCTAACATGACATAGAACCAGAAACTAACATGATGTAGAACCACAAACTAACATGATGGTAGAACCACAAACTAACATGTAGAACCAGAAACTAACATGATGGTAGAACCACAAACTAACATGATGGTAGAACCAGAAACTAACATGATGTAGAAACACAAACCAACATGATGTAGAACCAGAAACTAACATGTAGAACCAGAAACTAACATGATGGTAGATCCAGAAACTAACATGACGTAGAACCAGAAACTAACATGACGTAGAACCAGAAACTAACATGATGTAGAACCACAAACTAACATGACGGTAGAACCACAAACTAACATGATGGTAGAACCAGAAACAAACATGACGGTCGAACCAGAAACTAACATTACGCAGAACCAGAAACTAACATGATGGTAGAACCAGAAACTAACATGACGTAGAAACAGAACCTAACATGATGTAGAACCACAAACTAACATGATGGTGAAACCAGAAACTAACATGATGTAGAACCAGAAACTAACATGACGGTAGAACCAGAAACTAACATGATGGTAGAACCAGAAACTAACATGTAGAACCAGAAACTAACATGACATAGAACCACAAACTAACGTCACGTAGAACCACAAGCTAACGTCACGTAGAACCAGAAACTAACATGACGTAGAACCAGAAATTAACATGATGGTAGAACCAGAAACTAACATGACGTAGAACCACAAACTAACATCACGTAGAACCACAAACTAACGTCACGTAGATCCAGAAACTAACATGATGTAGAACCACAAACTAACCTGACGGTAGAACCATAAACTAACATGATTGTAGAACCAGAAACTAGCATGATGATAGAACCAGAAACTAACATGATGTAGAATGAGAAACTAAAAAGATGTAGACCCACAAACTAACATGACGTAGAACCACAAACTAACATGATGGTAGAACCAGAAACTAACATGATGTAGAGCCAGAAACTAGCAAGATGGTAAAACCAGAAACTAACATGACAGAGAACCAGATGCTAACATGACGGTAGAACCAGAAACTAACATGATGGTAGAACCAGAAACTAACATGTAGAACCAGAAACTAACATGATGTAGAACCAGAAACTAACATGACGTAGAACCAGAAACTAAAATGATGTTGAACGAGAAACTAACATGAGGTAGAACCGGAAACTAACATGACATAGAACCGGAAACTAACATGATGTAGAACCAGAAACTAACATGATGGTAGAACCACAAACTAACATGTAGAACCAGAAACTAACATGATGGTAGAACCAGAAACTAACATGATGCAGAATGAGAAACTAAAAAGATGTAGACCCACAAACTAACATGACGTAGAACCACAAACTAACATGATGGTAGAACCAGAAACTAACATGATGTAGAGCCAGAAACTAGCACGATGGTAAAACCAGAAACTAACATGACAGAGAACCAGATGCTAACATGACGGTAGAACCAGAAACTAACATGATGGTAGAACCAGAAACTAACATGTAGAACAGGAAACTAACATGTAGAACCAGAAACTAACATGATGTAGAACCAGAAACTAACATGACGTAGAACCAGAAACTAAAATGATGTTCAACGAGAAACTAACATGAGGTAGAACCGGAAACTAACATGACATAGAACCGGAAACTAACATGATGTAGAACCAGAAACTAACATGATGGTAGAACCACAAACTAACATGTAGAACCAGAAACTAACATGATGGTAGAACCACAAACTAACATGATGGTAGAACCAGAAACTAACATGATGTAGAACCACAAACCAACATGATGTAGAACCAGAAACTAACATGTAGAACCAGAAACTAACATGATGGTAGATCCAGACACTAACATGACGTAGAACCAGAAACTAACATGACGTAGAACCAGAAACTAACATGATGTCGAACCACAAAGTAACATGACGGTAGAACCACAAACTAACATGATGGTAGAACCAGAAACAAACATGACGGTCGAACCAGAAACTAACATGACGCAGAACCAGAAACTAACATGATGGTAGAACCAGAAACTAACATGACGTAGAAACAGAACCTAACATGATGTAGAACCACAAACTAACATGATGGTAAAACCAGAAACTAACATGATGTAGAACCAGAAACTAACATGATGGTAGAACCAGAAACTAACATGACATAGAACCACAAACTAACATCACGTAGAACCACAAGCTAACGTCACGTAGAACCAGAAACTAACATGACGTAGAACCAGAAACTAACATGATGGTAGAACCAGAAACTAACATGACGTAGAACCACAAACTAAAATCACGTAGAACCACAAACTAACGTCACGTAGATCCAGAAACTAACATGATGTATAACCACAAACTAACATGATGGTAGAACCAGAAACTAGCATGATGTAGAACCAGAAACTAACATGACGTGGAACCAGAAACTAACATGACGTAGAACCACAAACTAACATGACGTAGAACCACAAACTTACATGATGGTGGAACCAGAAACTAACATGACATAGAACCACAAACTAACATCACGTAGAACCACAAACTAACGTCACGTAGAACCAGAAACTAACATGATGGTAGAACCAGAAACTAGAATGATGTAGAACCAGAAACTAACATGACGTAGAACCAGAAACTAACATGACGTAGAACCAGAAACTAACATGATGTAGAACCAGAAACTAACATGATGGTTGAACCACAAACTAACATGACGTAGAACCACAAACTAACATGATGTAGAACCACAAACTAACATGAGGGTTGAACAAGAAACTAACATGTAGAACCAGAAACTAACATGATGTAGAACCAGAAACTAACGTGATGGTAGAACCAAAAACTAACATGATGGTAGAACCAGAAACTACCATGTAGAACCAGAAACTAACTTGACATAGAACCAGAAACTAACATGATGGTAGAACCAGAAACTAACATGACGTAGAACCAGAAACTTACATGATGGTGGAACCAGAAACTAACATGACGTAGAACCAGAAACTAACATGACGTAGAACCAGAAACTAACATGATGGTAGAACCAGAAACTAACATGATGGTAGAACCAGAAACTAACATGACGTAGAACCAGAAACTAACATGATGGTAGAACCAGAAACTAACATGACGCAGAACCAGAAACTAACATGATGGTAGAACCAGAAACTAACATGATGGTAGAACCAGAAACTAACATGACGTAGAACCAGAAACTAACATGATGGTAGAACCAGAAACTAACATGACGCAGAACCAGAAACTAACATGATAGTAGAACCAGAAACTAACATGATGGTAGAACCAGAAACTAACATGACGTAGAACCAGAAACTAAGTGGGTCTGGGGTTAGAACCGTCCATACAGGTACCTGTTATGTGGATCAGTTCTATGTTCTGTCTGCAGATCTTCATGATGAGCGGTGGAGCAGCTGAACAGAGACGGAGCAGCTCCAGACCTCCACAGCCCAGAGACGAGGACGATGATCACTTCTACGACTGCCAGGAGACTCTGGAGCCTCCAGAGGGGGGCGGGGCCAGCAGAGGGGAGGGCGGGGTCAGTAGGGACGAGGGCGGGGTCAGCAGCCAAATGGACGTTCAACAGGACGCCACTGGGATGAAGAACTGTCAGCTTAACATGAGCAGAAGAAACGACAGAGGAGGAGAACGACAGGTTCTACAGGACGACAGGCTGCAGGACGACGGGCTGCGGGATGACGGGCTGCAGGAGGAGGTGCAGGACGATGGGCTGCAGGAGGAGGTGCAGGACGATGGGCTGCAGGACGACGGGCTGCAGGACAACGGGCTGCAGGAGGAGGTGCAGGACGATGGGCTGCAGGAAGACAGGGCTGCAGGATGACGGGCTGCAGGAGGAGGTGCAGGACGATGGGCTGCAGGACGACAGGGCTGCAGGATGACGGGCTGCAGGAGGAGGTGCAGGATGATGGGCTGCGGGATGACGGGCTGCAGGATGACGGGCTGCAGGGCGATTCAGATTCGGAGATGAAGGAGGATGTCGGCCCGGCGGTGGAGTTTGACGATGACTACCTGAGGGAGGTGGAGAAGGAGCTGACAGAGGAGGAGAAGGAGGTAACACCTGTTCACCACCTGTACCTGCAGAGGCATTCAGGCACTGCACGAAATCACACACCTGCTGTGTTTGTGTTTCAGAGTCGACGGCAGCAGAGTTTAACTCTGAAGGAAGAAGGAAACAGCCAGTTTAAAGCAGGAGGTGAGCATCCAAACCAGTTCAAACCAGTCCAAACTGGTCTGTAACCAGTCTGTAACCAGTCCAAACCAGTCTGTAACCAGTGTGTGTCTCTGCAGACTGGTCAGCGGCGGGGCAGAGCTACACAGAGGCATTGGTTTTGTGTCCAGTTTGTTTCAGCAGAGAGAGAGCCGTGCTGTTCTCCAACAGAGCTGCAGCAAGACTGCACCTGGTAACATGCTAACAACATGCTAACAAAGCTACATCTAAGAACATGACAACATCTAACAATGTTGCATCTAATAACATAATAACATGCTAAAAACATGCTAACAATGCTGCATCTAATAACATAACATGATAACAATGCTGTATCTAATAACATGACGACATGCTTGTGTGATGTCTGCATCGGCAGCTGAATACATGCAGGTTTCCATGGTAACAGGATGCATCCAGTGTGTGATGCTGTAACAGCTTCATTCTGTGGTTTTAGTAAGGTTCAGATTAGCAGATCATTTTCCCTCAGAGAATCTGAATCATCAGGAAACATCTGGTTAAAGGGAGATGCCTCCTGCAGCCAATTTAAAACTCTGAACAGAACCTGCTGACAAGAAACTAGAACAACATGCTAACACCATGCTAACACTATGGTCCTGCTAACATGCTAACATCATGTTGACAGTATGCTCCTGTTAACATCATGCTAACAGTATGCTCCTGCTAACAGGCTAACATCATGCTAACAGTACGCTCCTGCTAACAGGCTAACATCATGCTAACAGTATGCTCCTGCTAACAGGCTAACATCATGCTAACAGTATGCTCCTGCTAACAGACTAACATCATGCTAACAGTATGCTCTTGCTAGCATGCTAATGATAATTGTAACATGTTAACAGCATGCTCCTGCTAACATGCTAACATCATGCTAGCATTATGCTCCTGCGAAGATGCTAACAGTGAAGCTAACAGTCTGTGTGTTTGTAGGACCTGAAGGACCAGGCGATCTCTGACTGTAGCAGAGGTGAGTGGTGACATCAGTTCAGCTGATCCATGTATTGATTATTGTTGTATTGATTGTTTGACTGTCTGGTTGCCATAGCGATAGAGCTGAATCCAGAATACCTGCGGGCGTTGCTGAGGAGGGCGGAGCTTTACGAGCAGACCGAGAAGCTGGACGAGGCTCTGGAGGACTACAAGAAGGTTCTGGACCGGGACCCAAACCACCCCGGAGCCAGAGAGGCCTGCATGGTGAGAACCAGACCCAGGACCAGGACCAGGACCAGAACCAGAACCACAACCAGATCCAGAGCCAGACCCAGAACCAGACCTAGAACCAGACCTAGAACCAGGCCTAGAGCCAAACCTAGAACCAGACCCAGTTCAGTGATCCAGAACCAGCAGGAGGTGTGATACAGTACCACCTGTTATCTCCTCTGCTCTCTGTTACTTCAGATACAGCACAACGTCCTAATAAATACAAAGATCAATTTATTTATGTATTTATTTAATTGTTTATTTAAAAGGGACAATGCAATTAACATAGCTTCAATACAGTTCATGAATCCGATGTGTTGCATGTAGAGTTTTAGCTACAGCTAATTCTCAACTCCTGTCCCTAGTTGGGCTTTTAAAACAACAAAAACATACAAGATCACAATCCTTTAAAAGTACAATATACAAAAAACCTAAACAAATACAACCATAACTTACAGAATTAAGTAAAAAAAATCCTCACAAATCTGTAAAAGCAAGAAGGAAAAGAAAAAGTAAAATGTTACAAATCATTCCAAATTAACTATTTAAACTGCAACACTTTAAAAATGAGTACAGCTCTGGTTTGCTTTAAGCCACACCTTAACTTTTTTTGTGAAGGTTTTATTATTAGTTATTGATTTTATTTCAGTTGATAATATGTTCCAAAGTTTGCAACCTTTGATTGAAAAAGCAGACTGTCCAAAAGTGGTTCTGCGGTGTTGAATCCTGCAGTTTTCTTCCACCGTGCTTCTCGTTACTCTATTATTTTTCTGTCTTTGAAAATATTGATGAAGAGGTTCAGGTGCAAGGTTATTGATACATTTGAATACTAATTTAAGAGAACACAAGTGTACAAAACTGTCAAAACTCATAAGATTGTATCGATTGTAATCAATCAATGAATCGTATTACTTCTGATCAATAAACAGCTTCAGCTCAGCTGATCGCTGACATGGAGCCACAATTATCCAGTTAATTATCACTGTTTGCTAACAGTCCGTCTACCTGTCTGTCTGTCCACCTGTCTGTCTACCTGTCTTTCTCTCTCAGAGGTTGCCTCAGCAGATTCAGGAGAGGAATGAGAAGTTGAAGGAGGAGATGATCAGTACGTACTGCACCTAAACACACCTGAACACATCACCTGAACACACCTGAACAGATCACCTGAACACACCTGAACAGATCACCTGAACACACCTGGACACACCTGGACCTTGTGTTTGTCTCATTGATCTTTTCTGTGCTGCTCATTGATCGGTTCCCGATCAGTTCCTGATCAGTTCTTTAGTTATTTTTAAAAAGGAGATCCAGAGCTGTTAGAATAGAAGCTGGTAGACTGATCAGGTTATTGATCGGTTGACCTCTGGTGACCCCTGCAGGTAAGCTGAAGGACCTGGGTAACATGATCCTGCGTCCCTTCGGACTCTCCACCAACAACTTCCAGGTGAACCAGGACTCCTCCAGTGGCTCCTACTCCATCAACTTCGTCCAGAACCCCGGCAACAGATGATGTCAGCGTGACATCACCACGGTCAGCGATGACATCACCAGACCTGCCTCTCCTTTAGTTATTTGATGTTCCTAGCCCAGATCAGTCCCTGATCCACTTATTGATCACAGAGACTCCGTTATTGATGACTGTCAGCTGTCCAATAATAAAACCTGATTAATAAAGATATTATCAATCAAACTTTATTTATATAGCACTTTTCATACAGTATAATTGCGCCACAAAGTGCTTTACAACATTAAAAACATGAAATTAAAAACAAGAAAACCTTTCCCTCCCACCCTGGGTATGTACACGCAACTGCACATACACACACAAACACATTCTCACCACAGACAGTAAGGGGACACGGCTCTGAGGATCATGGAAAACGCCTCCACTGGGGACAGGGACTTCTACTGTAGTACAGGGACTTCTGCTGCAGTACAGGGACTTCTACTGTAGTACAGGGACTTCTGCTGTAGTACAGGGACTTCTACTGTAGTACTGGGACTTCTGTAGTACAGGTACTTCTGCTGTAGTACAGGGACTTCTACTGTAGTACTGGGACTTCTATAGTACAGGTACTTCTGCTGTAGTACAGGGACTTCTGTAGTACAGGGACTTCTACTGTAGTACAGGGACTTCTACTGTAGTACAGGGACTTCTGCTGTAGTACAGGGACTTCTACTGTAGTACAGGGACTTCTGCTGTAGTACAGGGACTTCTGTAGTACAGGTACTTCTGCTGTAGTACAGGGACTTCTGCTGTAGTACAGGTACTTCTGCTGTAGTACAGGGACTTCTGTAGTACAGGTACTTCTGCTGTAGTACAGGGACTTCTGCTGTAGTACAGGGACTTCTGCTGTAGTACAGGGACTTCTGCTGTAGTACAGGTACTTCTGCTGTAGTACAGGGACTTCTGTAGTACAGGTACTTCTGCTGTAGTACAGGGACTTCTGCTGTAGTACAGGGACTTCTACTGTAGTACAGGGACTTCTGCTGTAGTACAGGGACTTCTGTAGTACAGGGACTTCTGTAGTACAAGTACTTCTGCTGTAGTACAGGGACTTCTGTAGTACAGGTACTTCTGTAGTACAGGGACTTCTGCTGTAGTAGAGGTACTTCTGCTGTAGTACAGGGACTTCTGCTGTAGTACAGGGACTTATGCTGTAGTCACATACTTCTGCTGTAGTACA
The DNA here is from genome assembly GCF_022539595.1 of Amphiprion ocellaris. Taxonomy (NCBI): domain Eukaryota; kingdom Metazoa; phylum Chordata; class Actinopteri; family Pomacentridae; genus Amphiprion; species Amphiprion ocellaris. Next base: position 35,645,431 of record NC_072779.1, on the reverse strand, counting down.
GGGACTTCTGTAGTACAGGTACTTCTGCTGTAGTACAGGTACTTCTGTAGTACAGGTACTTCTGTAGTACAGGGACTTCTGTAGTACAGGTACTTCTGCTGTAGTACAGGTACTTCTGTAGTACAGGTACTTCTGCTGTAGTACAGGGACTTCTGTAGTACAGGTACTTCTGCTGTAGTACAGGGACTTCTGCTGTAGTACAGGGACTTCTGCTGTGGTACAGGGACTTCTGCTGTGGTACAGGGACTTCTGCTGTGGTACAGGGACTTCTGCTGTAGTACAGGGACTTCTGCTGTAGTACAGGGACTTCTGTAGTACAGGTACTTCTGCTGTAGTACAGGGACTTCTGCTGTAGTACAGGGACTTCTGTAGTACAGGTACTTCTGCTGTAGTACAGGTACTTCTGCTGTAGTACAGGGACTTATGCTGTAGTACAGGTACTTCTGCTGTAGTTCAGGGACTTCTGTAGTACAGGTACTTCTGCTGTAGTACAGGGACTTCTGCTGTAGTACAGGTACTTCTGCTGTAGTACAGGGACTTCTGTAGTACAGGTACTTCTGCTGTAGTACAGGTACTTCTGCTGTAGTACAGGGACTTCTGCTGTAGTACAGGGACTTCTGCTGTAGTACAGGTACTTCTGCTGTAGTACAGGGACTTCTGTAGTACAGGTACTTCTGCTGTAGTACAGGGACTTCTGCTGTAGTACAGGGACTTCTGCTGTAGTACAGGGACTTCTGCTGTAGTACAGGGACTTCTGCTGTAGTACAGGGACTTCTGTAGTACAGGGACTGCTGCTGTAGTACAGGGACTTCTGCTGTAGTACAGGGACTTCTACTGTAGTACAGGGACTTCTGCTGTAGTACAGGGACTTCTGTAGTACAAGTACTTCTGCTGTAGTACAGGGACTTCTGTAGTACAGGTACTTCTGTAGTACAGGGACTTCTGCTGTAGTAGAGGTACTTCTGCTGTAGTACAGGGACTTCTGTAGTACAGGGACTTCTGCTGTAGTACAGGGACTTCTGCTGTAGTACAGGGACTTCTGCTGTAGTACAGGGACTTCTGCTGTAGTACAGGGACTTCTGCTGTAGTACAGGGACTTCTGTAGTACAGGGACTTCTGCTGTAGTACAGGGACTTCTGCTGTAGTACAGGGACTTCTACTGTAGTACAGGGACTTCTGCT